>NC_089799.1:9003374-9033374 GCF_040412425.1 Macrobrachium rosenbergii
GGAAAAACTACACAACTCAGTGAGGTAATCAAAGAGGCAGAATAATATCAACGAGTTTTTCATCAATACTGATACTAACAAGATTGATTGATTTATAGTTACCAAAACTGGCGTCACAATGCTAACGAGAAGGGACAAAGGTGGCATGAAGGAGAAGAGAACTGAAAATAGCCTCGTCATATATGGGTAAACAAAAATAATATGCTAATATAAAATGAACAACACTTACGTGATGTTCTTTCAAAAGAGATTCCAGGGTATTTTGGGGCATGCTTCTCTCAGCGACAACTTCCTGAGTGTTCCAGTCATGCTCATCCCGTAAGAAAATAAATAAAAACTTATTTAAAGTAATAACAGCCTAATAAAATCAAATGGTATTCAGGACCTTCGAAAGAAAATTAAATAAAAAAAAAAAGAAAGTTCTGTACGTAAATTGCATGAAAACAATTTTCAAAAGATCTGGAATCTCTACTTCTCAGATTAAAGGAAAGTTTTACAAAACCTGACTCAAGCTAAATCAAATTAAATTTAAGTATTTGAGGAACATTACTAAATGGACCAATAAAGCCAAATTTAACCATCTACAAGGACACCAAGAATATACAGCCATGTCAAATGATTTTATCTGATTATCAACTTTGAATATTTTTTCCCTTTGATAGCGTATATAATATATATATATATATATATATATATATATATGGTATATATATATATATATATATATATATATGTGTGTGTGTGTGTGTGTGTGTGTGTGTATATATATTTGATGAATTTCTTTAGACGTGGAACTCTGCAA
The DNA here is from genome assembly GCF_040412425.1 of Macrobrachium rosenbergii. Taxonomy (NCBI): domain Eukaryota; kingdom Metazoa; phylum Arthropoda; class Malacostraca; order Decapoda; family Palaemonidae; genus Macrobrachium; species Macrobrachium rosenbergii. Next base: position 9,004,177 of record NC_089799.1, read on the forward strand.
GTTACACTATCTGTCTTCATGAGTTGGAGGAGGACCATTCCGTAAAGCCAAGAAGCAAAGGAGAAAGTGAACGGGGTGCTTAATGTTATTTACTAGTACTGGTTTTGTATTTAGAGCCAATAGGCTTCGTTAATTATGACTCAGCCATCAATCATTCCTCTAAAAAGCAACCTATGTTATTACAATTCACAACTTCACACCTCTGCTTTCTGGGCTATCTCATATTCTACACTCAATGAACGTCATTAAACCTTTCATTTTTTTTTCATCATTAAAGTTTGAAACAGAAAAAAATCACGCATTCGTTTTGCTTTTTGTTTTAATTCTGTCATCAACAAGAAACACCTGACAGTTTTCCTTCGCTTCTTGTCGGCAGGAAAGTCTGGAACGTAATGCGAATGACTTGCCAAGCAAAGAAGCTGGGATGTGGATGAGGACGCTGAACCTCTTGTAACGAAGCTTCAGTTCATCTTCTGCCAATATTCCGAACAAAACCTAAACTAAAGGCTGGAGGCCCTTAACCTAACCTAATGAATATAACCTGAGGCACGGCACCTGCAAGGCCTAGTGAGCATAACCTAAGTCATTTAACCTGACTATATATTCATAGCCAGCCTAAGACGAACCCAACCCCTAGATAGCGCAATGCTAAACCTACACGCCACATACAGCCTTAATTGTATAGGCCTAATTGCATAGGTATTTTGTTTGCCCCGTTAAGCATATCGAAAAAATCTTTTCGACATTCAGCATCGTCTATTCAAGTACTCCCACCCCACAACCCACTCCGTTATCTAGCTACACTTACCTCCCCCCTCAAACCTCCAAACCTAGACCTTTCCCTCATTGGAGAGGTGGGTAGAGCTTTCGGCTGGCATGCTGTTGGCCCAGCGTTCGACTCTCCGAGCGGCCAATGAAGAATTAGAGGAATTTATTTCTGGTGACAGAAATTCATTTCTCGTCATAATGTGGTTCGGATTCCACAATAAGCTGTAGGTCCCGTTGCTAGGTAACCAGTTGGTTCTTAGCCGCGTAAAAATAAAGCTAATCCTTCGGGCCAGCCCTGGGAGAGCTGTTAACCAGCTCAGTGGTCTGGTTAAACTAAGATATACTTAACTTAGACCTTTCCTGGGTGTAATGCTCTGATTTTTTTTTTCTACTGATCTTCAGGCTACGGGTGAAACACTAGAAGGCAATTATTTTAACGCAATTATACTAAAATATTCGCGTTCGTTTGTTGCTTAGAAACATCATAAGACAATTATGTTAATTTAACGAATCTAAGCTACGATAATCGCATTTTCTTGTCATTAACATTAATTTTAACACCTTATATGAGCCACCTCACCAAAGCCAAGAGTGCATGTAAAGTATCTCTAACTAAACTTTCGGTATCAAAATAAATGTAACCAATAATTCAGACAAGTTTGAAAAATATTCAGAAAAAAAGCAAATATGAATCCCTAGTAATTCAACGGAGCCAAATTCACCTGCAGCAATAACTTCCGGAGCCAAAACAGGTGTTCCCTCTAACCTGCAGGCTTCTGACAAATATCTACGGGAAATTAGCACTACAGAAGAACCTATTGCAACCGAACCAAAAGGCTTCATATTCGTAAAAAACGCTTAGAAAAAAAAAAACATAACGGAAGGATGCAAATTTCACCCCAAAAATCTGACATCTCTAACACCTGCAATCTTCTGAAATGAAATATATATTAAAATGTACAAAAACATGTACTGCCAAGGCTACAAAAATGCAGAAAATGTAAAATGAAAATATAACACTCACCAACTCCAGCCATCCGCAAAGTTCTTTCACCGTGGATGGAACCTTGAAGGCCTTTTCCAGTAATTAAAAACCAAAAAGGCAAGGCAGATCTCTTTTAAAAAAAATAAAAACTATTTCAGGCAAAAAAGGGTAAGATAATTTTTTCTAAATTATAAGTGCCAATATTAAAAATGGTTGAACATCAATGTTTCTAATATTTAAAAAATAAAGTATTGATGCGTGTGATTGTTACAAAACACTTTTCGGCTTGAATCTTCCAATATTTGTTGATTAATTCAAATTTTCGTCTTTATAAAGTGCATTCTGAATTTTAGTTAACAAATTCAAACTTTTTATTAGATTTTTTACTCTCAAAAAATTAAGAGTCTGATCAAGTCATAGTTTACTCGTTTTCAAGTCTTAGTTAACTAGTGTTCAAAAACCAGGCGATAAGCTTGCACAATATCCCTATGTCATGATCCCAAACCATTTTACAGAGAAACAGAAACCAACATCAAAGATCACAGCAAACATGAAAAGCAAGCAATGGAATCTAGCGCATGCGATTCTAGCAGACAGGAAATTCACCGAGTTAAAAGTAAACATTGCAAGACAGTTTCCAGCGAGCACCTAAACAAGCCGCATCAACAAAGAGGAGGGCAAGCAAAGGGATCTAGTGCATGCTATTTTAGGGGGCAAGGAATTCGCTGCGTTAAAGTAAACATTGCAAGAGAGTTTCTATCGAACAACTAACGAGCCACTTTAACAAAGAGGCAGAAACTCCCTCTGCCGCTCTTGTTCTCTGTGAAGTGAGGGAAGGTAACATTTCGGAAATCAAAGTACAGTAATAATCAGTTACTGATGCAATATGCAATGCGGCTGTTGTTTTCAATAAATGGAAGTTCTGGCTATATACGGTCTCTATTGATCTTAATTATCAAGAATTATCAATTCATCTAATACTTGAAAGTATCAACATCAGCACGAATAATCTTACATAGCTCTCCACTCTTGTTAAAAATTAATGTATGCAGTCACTGAATTAACAATTGTATCTTATTCATAATAGCCTTCAAAGTTGCATCATATACAGTGAGCCTTACTACCGTGCAAATTTTACATACTACAAAAGCATAACCTCATTTTTGGAAAAATAAAATATGGTTCGGTACTGGAAATTACCATAAATAATGTAACAATACATCATAATGCACATAATCAAAAATGATCAGGACAGGTATCATATGAAATCTCAAAAACACAATATACAAAATGAACATGTACAATGACAAAGTACATACAGCACATTAAAAACGCTCATTTTCCTAAAATATTTAAGATATTAAATATAACACTTGACCCCAAATGCACAGAGCAGAGCCTACATAATACACATACTTGTGCTACAAAACGCTTTATCAGTAACCTTGGAAAAACGCCTCCTGGCCACTGGAACTTTCAGATGGCCACTGGATAATTCCATCCAAGGTATACAATTCCCGTCATGTATTTCCGCACACTCTGGCAACTCCATGAAGTAGGACCTATTAAATGCCACGGGGTAGAGCAAACTCGGTGTTGGCAACGCTGCCTGTGGAACTTGAGTCGCTAAACAATCATAGAACGTTTGTCAGATTAATGATAACTAAGGAACTTTTTCTGTACATAACGCATAATACACTAAAGTTTGAAACGCTATATTCTCATAGCTTGAGTAATACAAACCTTTCTACCGTGAAGTGGCTATACTTTTTTTTCTCTCTCTCTCTCTCTCTCTCTCTCTCTCTCTCTCTCTCTCTCTCTCTCTCTCTCTCTCTCTCTCTCAGTGTGCATAACCAGTTTATACCTCCTGCAATACCCTTCAGAGTTAAAATAAGAAATTCGGCAAAGAAAAAATCTACTATCCAAGGCTCATGTGTATCATGGTGAACTTACCTTTCTGAAGTGAGAGAATCTGCAAGTGAGAAAGAGGAATATTAGTGAAAAATTAATAAAAAAAAAAAAACTTACAGAAATACTCCACGTAAACATAAAATTAATGGCGGATCAAATAAATCCCACGAGTGACTTATAATTTAGATTGAACATTCCAAGAAGTGATAGTAAATTCAAATGAATTTAACTGGACAAATGCTTGTTTGCGAAACTCGACTAGATAATATGAAATTTGTTTACTTATATCGACATAATGTTGATGTTTCTAGACTGAGCTGGTAATATAACAGCACCGGCTCTTGCTCCTACTGCGGCCCATATATATTACATAATGGCTGATATTCATATTAAAAAAAACTAGAAGCATTACAAGTAATAGTAATAATAATATTTTTATTTCACTTTAGCAATAATAATAATTATTATTACTATTACTACAAACTAATAATAGTTGGCTAGTGGTCAAGATACTCACTCCACCTATGAGAAGGCCTGGGTTCCATTCCCAGGAGATATGAAATAAAATAAAGTAATATTTAATTTGGATATCTAGTTTTAATCTGAACCTTTTCACTCAAAAATAGTAAAACACATGAATATAGATTAACTTACCCTCCACTATATATATATATATATATATATATATATATATATATATATATATATATATATATATATATATATATATATATTACAGTCATTTTGAGGAATTGGTCATTTTGCAAACTGCCCGGTCATTTTGGAAAATGACCAAAATATCTGTCAGTATGCAAAATACCCAAATAATTGTGGTCATTTTGGAAAATGACCAGAAGTTTATCATTTTGCAAAATGACTATTAGTATCGTTGGTCATTTTGTAAAGTTACCCCAATAGCTGCTGGTCATTATGCAAAAATAAACAAATAGTAACTTAAAATTGATTAGGAAAAGTCTAAGTATTAATAAAGGTGTGTGTGTTTTTATTCAACATTAAAAGCTTACATTACACATTACAAGTATATTAGAATATTGAAAGAACTAAAACTGAACTTGAAACACGCTCGAATTAGTATCCTAAGCAGATACAAATGTTTCGAAGTGTGTGTGCAAGTGTATGTTTGTCTGAACAGGCAGTTAGTTCCTACTTAGGTTCGGCCGAGGACGGAAAATATTCGTGCTCCTCATCACTTATTTGTTGGAAGTATATTGTACACTGAAAAGCTTCACAATGGAAAGTAAGAAAAGTCTTTTCCAAACAAAACTTCTAGATTCTGAAGAAAACAAAGCTACAAATAGTTCAAGTTTATTTCCCCGGGAAGAATACGAACGAGTAATTAGTCGCCTGAATGAATTTAAAACAATCTAATCTACGAAGACTAAGCAGGATTATCGTTTGTTACAAAAAATAAGGAAATACTGGAGGTCACAATTGAGGGTACCACCGTGCAAAAGTTGCAGAAGAAAGGAACTCAGCTGCGATTCGTTTGTGCTGAAGATGTGTTTGATGTACTTTAGCTATTCATCGCATAATTGGCCACGGAGGAAGAACTAGTATGTGTAAGGCAACCAAAGAAAAATATAAAACATTTCACGTGATCAGATAACGCTGTTCTCGCAGTATTGTGAGGAATGTCAGCTAAAAGAAAAGTAGTGTGGAAGTGTGTGGTTGTCGTCAATCGTCTCGAACAGCATGAATTCTCGAGCTCAGGTTAGTAACGAAACAAACAAACATTATTATTCACTCAGTTATTGTAGGCATTTCATAGCCTTCCAATCTAACCTTAATGTAATAAATTATATGCATGACCCTACTACTACTACTACTACTACTACTACTACTACTACTACTAATAATAATAATAATAATAATAATAATAATAATAATAATAATAATAATAATAATAATAATAATAATAATAATAATTCTGCTGACAATAATAATTATGATGATATATTTGCATTACTTATAATTTTGTCTTGTACTGTGTCTTTGCAGGTTGACTTGATTGATATGCAGAGTCAACCAGATGGGAAGTACCGTTTCATTTTCAATTACCAGGATCACTTGACCAAGATGATATGCCTTCGAGCCCTACAGACTAAGACTGCCGAGGAGGTAGCTTTCACCTGGTTGACATTTTCTGTGATAAAGGAGCCCTCATATTCTTCAATCTGACAATGGGGAGAGAATTTTCAAATGAGGTAATCAAGGAAGTTCTGGCTATGGGCCAGAATGTAAAAGCTAATTGATGAGAAACCAAGATATTCTCAATCACAGGGTTCCATGGAACGAGCAAACAGAGATGTTGAAGCAATACTCGCTTGCTGGATGAAAGATAACAACACTACACAATGGTCAAATGGACTGCGCTTGTCCAGTGGCAGAAAAACACGCGCTTCCATTCAGGAATTGGCAGGACACCCTAATGAAGCCATGTACGGAGAAAGGCTCATCTTGGTATTTCTGCTGTCAACATACCAGAAGAAATAATGGAAGGCATGGAGACAGAGGAGCAGCTTGCAGAAGCACTTTGTTTAGTTAATGAAGAAGATCAAAATGTAGAACAGGAGAAGTGCTGAAAGTTGTGCCATAAATTGCAACTCGTGTGGTCAAAACATTCCATGTCATCCTTCTGGTCAGTGTTGTTCAACTGTAAATGACAATGTTGATGATCCTGTGCTCTGTTGCCTATGCAATAGAAATCGTGGCATTCAGGCTGAACGAAGGGGAATCGAAAATACAACAAGAGAAGCAAGCTAAAAATGAAGGATAAATCAATACAGCGTTTCAAGCCAGCCCTTGCAGGGGACAGTCATGGTTCCTATTCCACTTGTTGACCGTGGACGAGCGGAGTTTGCGAATGCAAAGGCAATTATAACTGAGACAATGGATGGCGGAACTTACAAACTAGGGACAAAACATGGTTTACTTAAACAGGTGTACAGTCGGAATCAGTTCACTTTATGCTGAAAAATTTATGTCACTCGAAGAGGTAATAAAGGATCGTGAAATCCCAGTCTGCGAGAGGCAGCTATTGCAGACTGGATGGGACATGGCCAGGTAAAGGGTATCAGTAAGTGTAGCTGCACCCAGTCATGTCGGAGCAGACGCTGTAAATGCTTCAAAAACGAAGTATTGTGCAACAGCAGATGTAAATGCAGCAACTCTTGTTCAAACAAGTCAGATAATGCTAATTTTGATAATTGTTGAAATAATTTTCAAGTTCAGTTTTAGTTCTTTCAATATTCTAATATACTTGTAATGTAATGTAATGTTTTTTAATGTTGAATAAATGACCAGCAGCTATTAGGGTAACTTTACAAAATGACCAACGATACTAATAGTCATTTTGCAAAATGACCAAACTTCTGGTCATTTTTCAATATTCTAATATACTTGTAATGTGTAATGTAAGTTTTTAATGTTGAATAAAAAAAACACACACCTTTATTAATACTTAGACTTTTCCTAATCAATTTTAAGTTACTATTTGTTTATTTTTGCATAATGACCAGCAGCTATTGGGGTAACTTTTACAAAATGACCAACGATACTAATAGTCATTTGCAAAATGACCAAAACTTCTGGTCATTTTCCAAAAATGACCACAATTATTTGGGCATTTTGCATACTGACAGATATTTTGGTCATTTTCCAAAATGACCAGGGCAGTTTGCAAAATGACCAATTCCTCAAAATGACTGTAACATATATACATATATATATATATATTATATATATATATATATATATATATATATATATATATATATATATATATATATATTATATAATTATATATTACACACAATTGGCTAAGTAACTATATAAAGAACATATGATTCACTAATGATATGACTGTATATTGTATGTACTGTATTGTGCACTAAATATGGGAGACCATGGAAATTGTGCTTATCAAGTACCTATTTAAGTACAAAGCAGTGTCACTGGTTGTCTGTATAATGATAATAGTTAACTAAATATAAGTAAAGTAGTTTAAGTAGGGTAGGCTAGTGTGATGAAGTTCCTAAGTGGCATTTTGCTTACTCAATTGTTATATTTTTTGGCTGTTTTGTATTAAATATACTTATTATAACAAGAAAATATAAATAATTCTTATTTCTTTGGATTCTATGAATTTTTTTTAAGTTCTAGATTCAATAGTATGAATGATCAAGGGCGTTCTGTACTTCTGGCGGATATGGTTGGTTAGCTTATTACAACGATATGGTTGGTTAGATTATTACAAACCCCATGAACGGGACTCTATAAGATAATGGAGAGCTATAAAGGGAAAACAATAGTCTTGGGGTCGAAGATGGTTTTTTGGGGAGGAACACAATGCTGGCCTGCTGAGTTAGGTTAGCTTGCGATGTATAGCCTACCTGTATTTAACTCTCATTTGGCCTTTGGTAACTCCCATCTAAATTCTCGGTTCCCAACTGTGGTCCCTATTATTGCTAGACTTATAAGGGCGGTAGCTGATTAACTACTTAAGATATTTCTATCTAGATTCATGTTAAGTTCGCCAAAACCTCATTATGACTATCACAAAAATTGTTTACATTTGTCTTCGGTAAGTTTTAAAAGTTACCTTTACTGAAACTGACATAATCTAACGATAATCTACTACATTTCCTCTATAAAACAACTTTAAGGTGTAAATATTCTAAACCACATACCTCAACGAGACTGCAGTAGCCTAGACAGAGCCTACCATTCACCAAGGGTGGGCTATACTCTTGCTCCGTTATCACGAGACACTATAAAGCCGATAAAAAGTTACATTCTTAATATGAAATATATTTCTTAAAGGTTTTTGTAAAATCCATGGAACTACAAAGGGCACTATTTGTAAAAATTATCAAAATTTCATAGAGAGCAGATAACATAACGTGGGGAAGAGAACTGGTTGACTTGAAAAGTCCAGCGTAACTGTCAAAACATTGGACTTGGAACGATAACCTGCGGCACAATCGCCCTTAGAAACTTCTGCAAACTCTTTTAAAAAAGTACACCATATGCAGCAATTTATGTAAAGTATATTACCATCACTAAAAAGTATTTAGTTACAATTATTATTTGAGACGAGTGGCGGCCGCCCTCATGTTATCCGTGGCCAGCAACTTTAGAGAACCCAAATTTGACGGGAGAACAGCGAGTTTGGTAACACTGAGAACAAAATACTTGTGTAAATTTGGTTTACCATTACTTTCCACAGTTCTGTATTTTGTGGCTATATTCTCATTTCACCCGCATCAATCGGCAATTTATATATAAGCCAAAACAAAATGGTTTTCCTTCACCGTTTCAGTCCGTTGGTGTGGGAGAAAAACTAGTATTACAATGCGGATTAAATCGCAAAACTTTGGCCTGTTTTTCAGACATTATGCAGTCTCGGTAACGACTGAATTGCATATCAACAGCTTTGAGTCTAAGTCTAACTTGTTTCCTTGAAGATAAATAATAACAAAGCATGAAACAGGAGGGAGAAATGCAAGAGAAACAGAATTAAACTGGAATGAAAGGCGCCATGAACTAGATCCTTTCGTTAATGCCATTGTCATTCAAGCATGGCGTTGAAACTTGTTTCCAACAACACTAGGTGAAGATATTTCCAATGGACCAAAAGTTAAAGCTGAAACAATCTTTTTAGACTCTTTATCATTATACAGTATTTACATCATTTATTCGTATTTATCGCACTCAATGTAAAATATTAAAGAATACGTCAACATCACAAAAATAAAATTAACAAAAAGTGAATTTTCTAGGTCTCCATTCATGTAGACAGGGCTGAGCTGACTTCGGGAAGGGGAATCGATAGAGGAGAATGGCCAAGCTTAAAGGAAATTTGATAGGTCTAATAAAAAGATGATAAAAAAATGACAAAAAAAAGAAGCCTGGCCAAGAGGATGGTTTTTGCTTAAGGAAATAAAGAAATATCAAACTCGGTAAAATGTGCGGTAATTTCTATACTCCGTGTAAGAAATTATGTACTGTAGATATAATGTTCGATAAAATGTGTTATTATTTGTATATTTCAAGGATTTTCAGTCACGGAATAAAATTCTGTTTGAGGAAATATTTGTAAATGCGTAAAGGCAACATCATTAACACCCAGTAAGCAACGTATGGGCAATGTAGTAATTCAAAATATGGATATACAATGGAAATACTGAATTATTATATTCCATTTTACAATTACAGAATTATTGTTAAACGGAGCCAAAGAGCAAACAAGATAAGTGCAGGCCTGTACCGAGAGCGGGGGGAGGGGGAGGGGCGGTCGAATGACCCCCCCAAAAAAAATTTCTGGAAGTCCATATTTTCTGTGACTATCCTTTTCATTGGACTGTAATTATAAAGTAATAAATAAAAATTTTTTGCTTTTTTGGCAAGTCTTCTTTTATAAATTTTGTTATTAAACATTAACTCTTCTTCTTTTAACGTGCTTGTTTTCCCCATTTGTATGGGGTAAGCACGATGCCTTCTTTTGAAGGACTTTGATTTGGCTTTGGGGTAGACTGTAGTCTCGATCGGCTGCCCATCGTTCTTTAATAGTAGGAAATACAAGAGTGATAACAGGAATATGATATAGGCCACCATATATGGAAGAAAAAGTCCAGTTTTGGGAAAAACGACCCCCCCCCATAAAAAAAACTCTGGATACGGGCCTGAAGTGTGTGTGTGAACACAATGCCCAGCTGGTGGCATATTCCTGTTTGACCTTTGACCTCTAAGAATGACCTTGAGGTCAACCTCACTGTGAACAGCTGCTTCATCGATGGAGGACACATAGCGAATAAGAAGTCTATCTCGTAGAGCTGAAAAGTTATGGCTAAGATAAATCAACTCCTGATTTTAACAGCTGGGCAAACGTATAAGTAAGCCAGACAGACAGGGAAAATAATTCGAGATTATTGCTGAGTTCCAACATTCGAGGAATCGAGATCACTATAAATCTCACAAAATACTGCTAATCCAACGTGAATAAAGTGGCAGAATAGAATATAGAATTTAATCCGAAGGCCAAGCGCTGGGACATATGAGGTCATTCAGCGATGAAAGGAAAATTGAGTTTTATATAAAAGGTTACACAGCTGTAACAGAAGGAAAACCTCCCAGTTGCACTATGAAGCAATTGTTAGAAGAGGGTGGAAAGTAAGATGGAAGAAAGGGAATATGAACGGAGGTATAGTAAAGGGAATAAAAGGGTTTGCAGCTAAGGGCCGAAGGGACGCTGCAAAGCACCTTAAGTAATGCCTACAGTGCACCAAGCGTAAGGTGCACTGACGGCGCTACCTAATACGGAGGGCGAGTTAAAGTAGCATACCAATCTTCAAGTTCAAGACGAGCCACAAAGCGTGAGGTAAATCTGAGTAAAAGTTGACAAAATTGACAAAAGCTGGTTGATGTGTTATTCCATCCTACTTGAAAAACTACTCCCATTCACGAATCTTGCCAATTATTCTACTATGTCTTCTTCATCTTCTTCTTAAATTGACGTAGAATTCTCTGGAAGCACGCATCGGCCTAGGGTCTGAGGAGCAAAAGCCTCCAGGGCCGGGGGAAGCAGGCGTCCATGAAAGGCCTGAATAGCTAAAGGCGTGAGGAGTAGAATGAACCAATGAATAGAGAACCTGGAAAGGGAGAAAAAAAGGCAATAGAGATAAAGGAAGAAACACCAGACTCTGTGGTGTTACATGAATTATGAAAAGGGTGTCTCCGCCAGATATGATTCCCGCGCAGTAAAAAGCCCCATGAAATTTGTATGAAGGGCGTGAGGATTCTTTCCCCGGAATTACCGCTAATAAACAGAGAGAGGAGAGAGAGAGAGAGAGAGAGCAAAACGGGGAGCAGTTTCAGCAGCGACACGCGCGGTCACGAAGCTTCTTGACTTTTGCACAGTAAAAACTTATTAGGGTAATAAATTTTCCTCAGCGTGGATTACCGGATAAACTTTGTCTCCTGTTTCTTGCCTAACTATTAAAAAACTAGAAAAAAAAGCGAGGCAGTTCATTCACTTGTGTTTATACTGTATTGTGTGTTCGTTATTTCAAACGAATGATATGGAGTCAGTTAGTGTTAATCTATTACTAGTATTATTCTATTCATGTGCACAACAAATGTTTCTTATAAATAGTTAGAAAAACAGGCTAGTTTTCAAAACGCAGTCTGAATACAAAAGGAAATCACGAAGCTTTCATTGTCCAAATTCTGCTTATTGGAACATTATTTATCCAAGTCATCAGTCTCCTAAAGTGCTTTCTCGAAAGGAAAATTATCGCATGCACCTAGAATAAAACTCAGTACTGATTTTACCCTTTAAAATACTAATTAAACATTTATTCATATGATCCTGATGGCAACGCAAATATACGCTTTCGACGAGCTCTACTGGAAATTCCCTAAAGCAAAGTATGTTAGACCTATGTACATTAATTATCGTTTAAACCGAGCCAAACTTTCTTTTGGGAAGATCGTATCATTTTCAATTATGTATATAAACTTCCACAATAGTGTTCTATATCGTTGCTATATTTCCTATTTACACCCAAGTAAATAAAAATCTATATTTAACGTCGTGCATTTCATTAGGGATTAGACCGTTTTCTCAACAAGCTCCGGTTAAAACTGTTTCTCCTTATCAACATTCTCTCTCTCTCTCGTCCCTTCCAAAATAACACATTCATTCTGCTCTCTTCAGTTTACTTTTAATATAGAGTGGCCCTCAGGCACATTTAGTCAAGAACTGTCCCGGCTGAATCGCCGTTGCACAAATACACGAGAAGTGACTCATTTATCTCCGACAGCTGTGTCTGCTTCCAAATGAGTTTGTCTTCGCTGGTTAACGGTCGCCTTGTCTCGTTTATCAGACTCTCTCTTTTTCGTTAATCTTCTCTCCCCTCGTCTCTTTAATAAATCTGATCTTTTTATACTTATTTCATTAATGACTTGCAACGCTTTTGTGAAAAACAACCCGGAACATAATAAAACAGAATTTACAAGGGTGTAAATCCTGTGTTATTCTGTGTACCCTTCACGTAATGGAATATAAAATTTAGGCCAAAGACCAAGCCCTGGGACCTATGAGGTCATTCAGCGCTGAAAGACAAGTAGAGAGTACGAAGGTTTGGAAGGTGTAACAGGAGGAAAACCTCGCAGTTGCACTATGAAACAACTGTTAGGAAATTGTGGAAAGAAAGATGGAAGAAAGAGAATATGAACAGAGGTACAGTAAAAAGGAATGAAAGGGGTTGCAGCCTGGGGCCGAAAGGACGCTGCAAGGAACCTAAAGTAATGCCTGCAGTGCACCGAGTGAGGTGGACTGATGGCATTTAACCCCCTACGAGGTTCCACCCGTTAATTTTTGTTTTCGTGAGGTAATCTCATAAAAGCAAACATGAAGGATTTACGTGCATACAAAAACCACCGCAAAATATTCTTCTTTTTTTTTAAGGAGAAAAGACGCAAGCAATTTACCTCCTAAACACGAAACTGGACCAAATTATACAGCCTACACGAAAGAAGGGATGGATTTCCGAAAATTACGATCCTTCATTCAGTGATACAAGCTCGAATTTATGTCAGAGATTTTTGTTTCGTGGTGGAATTCAGTGAAAATTTCACGTCATGAAAAGAGTTATCGCTAGTTTCAGTCAACACTGAAACAGTTATGTACAGGGTTCATGAATAAGGGGTTACATGGCTGAAATCCAGGTGGTTTGCAGCCATTACAGTTCATTACAATCTCAGGGTTCAGGCAAGCATGATACAGTACATCAAAACGTTCAGTTTGTATTTATTTAATTTGCTGAGTTCACTTTTTTTTTTTTTCAGATTTTATTCATGCAACATTAGAGATTTTGTTTCCATGGAACATGCCATGTAAATCGCAGTCTGTGATCTAAAGACTTAATCGTAAAGTTTTTCAATATAGAAACAAAAAAGCAGCATGGCAATTTCTAACCAATAAGAGAACAAATAATTAATTTCCAAATTAAATCCATTCCCCTTTCAAATATATATATATATATATATATATATATATATATATATATATATATATATATATATATAAACTTTATCACTTATACAGTTGTTCTGTGCATTAATACAATTGATAACAGGACCATCCAGTTAAAATGAGGTCCTGTTATTAATATTATATATATATATATATATATATATATATATATATATATAATATATATAGTATATACAGTATTTTTTTAAATAAAAGCGAAATAAAGCAAACCAATAGCACTGTATTATTGGAAGCAAATGATGCATTTCAGTGCCCCAAGAAACAATAGCTATTCTGGAGCCAGTTAACAGAACTAAATCAGTCAGTTGCCCTTTCATTCTCCTGTCTTGCGAATCTCTAAAAAGAGAGAGAGAGATATCTTATTGTCTTACGATCCTCTGAAGAGAGAGATTCTCCTGTCTTGCAATTCTCTGAAAAGAGAGAGAGAGAGAGAGAGAGAGAGAGAGAGAGAGAGAGAGAGAGAGATAAAGGACTTTTACGACAGGAAAGGAGAGCGCGGTCCACCGCAGATGAAATAAAATTCCCTGCTGCAGGATTCCCATAAAATGTGTAGGATGCCGCCATGATACTTTCCCAGGAGTTCCTGTTAATTCGCCTCTAACGAGTGAGGCGCTGCCATGATGCATCTGAGCTTTCGGACGATAAAAAAATAAATAAATAAATAAAATAAAAAGCAAAATATCAGAGCAATAAAAGATGCCTGGCTTGGAGGAGGGAATCGTCATAAATGATAGGACCCCCCAAAAAAAGGATTAGAGAAATTTATGATCTTTGAAATACGTTAATTTTTTTGTTATATTTTAATGACAAAAAATCATGTTATAACTAATGGATGTTTAAGGTTTTTTTAATTAATAAAAATAATTTGTGGATTAAAAGCAGTAATCTAGCACAGCAAGGACAATCTTGTCTATGCATTTATAAGTAAATATATCATCCTTATCTTTATAATTACTGTATCGAACCCAAGACCTTTCAGATAAGAATCAAGGCCAAAAGGGCCTCAAAAGGTCATGGAACCCAAACACACTACTTAACCAGTACCTGAGGAGTTACCTGAGTAGGCTGACCACTATCACCTGACACCAGAGAGTTCTACCACGGCCACCTGAAGGTGGCCGTGGTTCTACCCACCTTCCAGATCAATTATCCCAATGACTGAACCCCGTACGGGAGGAGTGCCGTCAGTGCACCTCACGTGGTGCACTGCAGGCATTACTTAAGGTTCTTTGCAGCATCTCTTCGGCTCCTAGCTGCAACCTCTTCCATTCCTTTTACTGTACCTCCGTTCAATATTCTCTTTCTTCCATCTCCCTTTCCATCCCCTGGCGACAACTGTTCCACAGTGCAACTGCTTTGAGGTTTTCCTCCTGTCACACATTTCAAACCTCCTTGCCGTCACTTTTCCTTTCAGTGCTGAATGATCTCACAGGTCCCAGGGCTTGGTCTTGGCCTAAATTCTAAATGACTGAATGTGATGAGAAGGTACAGAAAATATAGTTACTGATAGCCAAGAGGTCGTGACACTTCACCCTAGAGTGTCTGTGTTCGAGCCTAGTGTGAGATAGAAGTATTTTTCTCTATCCTACACGTATTTGTCTGCGATTATTTCTTTCACACTCACTGAGAAAGTTAATCTGAATTAAATGCTGGCTTAAAATATCTAAAAATAGAATGTTATTGGAAAAAACTAGATATCTGCTTCTTTGGATGTAAATGTTCAAAACTACACAAACATAATCAGTAAAGGTTCGGTTATCAGATAAATAAATATAGTAGTTGCCATTTCGAAGAGGAGATGAAACACATCATCGCTTAGACACAATACTGTTTCTCGACGTCATGTAGAAAGAGAGAGAGAGATTATGTTTCGCAGGTCGATCAGCATTCGTGGAAGACTGTTATTTCCCAAGAGCAAAGGATCACAGAACAGGAAGAAAAAATATTATTGTTTCTTTTGACCAAATTTCGGCCTCTTTGGAAGCGTGGTTTCTCATCCTTTAACTCTCGAGAAATAATGTAAATAGTTCCTACTGGTTCAGAGTAGAATCCCCACCTATGTATCCATAGACGGCTTCGACAGTACAGAATGTATACATTGTTAATTGGTTGGTTTCTGTCGCTGAGAGGGATAACAGGGCTGATGTGGATCTCTTTCTCTCTCTCTCTCTCTCTCTCTCTCTCTCTCTCTCTCTCTCTCTCTATATATATATATATATATATATATATATATATATATATATATATATATATTATATATATATATATATATATATATATATATATATATATATATATATATATATATATATATATATATATATATATATATATATATATATATATTTATATTTATATATACACATGGATGTACAGTATATATAGATGTATATATACATATATATATATATATATATAGATTTATATATATATATATATATATATATATATATATATATATATATTTATAAATATATATATATATATATATATATATAAATCTATGCATACAATGTTTTAATGTCATCAGTATTCAGTGTTGAGAGAATATATAATCTAACCAGAAAGTAAACAACGAAATAAAGAAGAAAACCGCAATAATTTCCATCAAAACCTTCCATTTCCTTGAAAGACAAAAAATATTTACAGTTCATGATTACAAGAAACACATTTATTTGGATAAATTAAAACAGCCCTCGCTACCCTGGACAAATAAAAGCAAGAATTTAGTGTGGCCACTTGCTTTCCTCTTTTATTTCTAATTTGATTTTTGTTTCCCCATAAGAAATGTTCTTTAGGCACTGTAAAATCCAAGAAAATATTTACCATCAAGACCTAAGAACTAAGACGCTTTCCTTTATTATATTATATTCCATGGGTAACCGGAAACATTTATAATCGGTTATAGCAAAAGCTTACTACTTATAGATAAAAGTGAACGACAAAAATAACAAATAACTAACTTCCTGGTGATTCTGATTTCATTCTTCGTCGTGACTGGATTATCTCCAGCTCACATAGAGAGAGAGAGAGAGAGAGAGAGAGAGAGAAAGGAAAAGTTGAGAGAGAAGAAGAACCTGGTCCAGTTTTATCCGCCAAAGGGCCGGTTTAATTCAAGCCCTTTTAAAGTGGCTGTATGCTTCGTGAGTGGCGGAAATAAGATGAGTGTGCATGGGCGAGTACGCATGCGCTTAACTGCGCTGCCAGACGTGTGGAAGTATTTTCTTCCGAACAGGTGTCAATTCGTCTAATCCTAACGAGTTCTCTTTACGCACATATGGTGATTCTATTTGAAATTTGAGTTTATTTGCTTTTCTCTTCATTCCTGGCGCTTAATTCTCAAAGGAACATGATAAAAAGCAAAACTAGATATAAATCAGTAATGTTTTTAAATACTTGTCAGAAGTTTACAGTGATATTTAACTTTACATAACGATAAAAGATATTCTAAAGATGCAATTTGTCGTACAAGCATCGTCATTAAAACTGCAATTACGAATGAATTAGGTTAATTATGAAGTTCATCTCAAATGGATAGATGGACAGATAAATAAGGAATGCCAGTTATTAGCTGATATCACTTAGGGTCATTTTAAGTGACAACAAACTTTAAAATGTAAACAGGAACATTCCTCTTAGATATCCTTCAGTCATATAATGGCTGAAATGATTAACTGCACTGGACTACAAAATATAAAAGCTTTTTTCCCCTTTTCATTTTTCGTTGTATCTCGCTCAGAAATCTTGAAATCGATTTGAGAAACAACTAGAAAAAAACCAGACAAATTAGAGGGACAGGTGGAAAAATAATAAAAAGATAATAATAACGCGAGAACCGCATTCGGCACAGTTGACCCGAATAGTTTGCATGCAGTGGTTTCGTGAGTGGGAAAGGCAAGGCAATTATGTCCTGAGGTGGTGTTTATTTTGATCCCTCATGGCAGTAGGTTATATTTATTAGTGATTTTTTTTTCTTGCTCTGCTTTGCTGCATTGTTTGAGAACCGCTTATGGTTTTCGCTTATTAAACTGATGTGTTCACTCTGGAACATTTGGTTAAAGATACAGTCACATTCATCACCGGATTAACGAAAGAACAATACACTCTTTCTCATTTACCATTAATCAGATGCATTCGTAATGCTTTGCAAACCTGACAGAAACAATCACATTCATCACTGGATTAACGAAAGAACAATAGACTCTTTCCCCTTTACAATTAATCGGATATATTCGTGATGTTTTGCAAACCTGGCAGAAAAAGTCTAAAGATTAAGCACGAATAAAACATTCAAATTAGAGGTTAGCGAAATTTCACGAGCAAGATTATGAACAATCATATCCAAATCACCTAATTCAAATTTAACGAGCAAGAATATGAAAAATCATATTCAAATCACCTAATTCATTCTTATTATGGTCAGCTATCTCAAATTTTATTTCGGACGCAAATGATCACTAATAATAAAAACAAATATAGAGATTCCTGAAAAGTGGCAAAGGCTCGACTGTGCTGAAATAACACGCAAAATTCATTCGTAACTCTGACTGGAAATAGTTGGCATTATAAAGTGAAATATTACGCCCAAGATATTCCATAAAATGAAAAGTGTCGAGAGCACCTCGGGGCATTACTCTTCCGCCTGCATTCGCAAGAATAGCAAAGGATAACTCCTGGGTTGGAGTCCTGAATTTTGGGTGAATGATATCACAGTATTATTCACAGACGCTCTGCGGGTGAAGAGACACCTCGGGAATGTATGCATTTTATGTGTGTTTTTGTGTCTAAATCTGGTTGTCTGTTCCTCTCTCTCTCTCTCTCTCTCTTGGAATATTTTTTTTTTTATCTTGAAAGGATGAAGCATCCCAGAAGCTCTTAAACGTCTAACCCTAGTTGTCTTTCCCCGCCTCCTCGTCCTTCCCTCTCTATCTCTCACTTTAGGAATATCTTAAAAGGATGAAGCATCGCAGAAGCTCTGAAATCTCTAAATCTACTTGTCTGTTGCTCTCTCTCTCTCTCTCAACATTTACCTGAAAAGGATAAAGCATCGCAGAAGCTCTTAAACGTCTAAATCTAGTTCTCTCACTTCCTCTCTTTCGAAATATTTATCCTAAAAGGAAGAAGCATCGCAGAAGCTCTGAAACCTCTAAATCTAGTTAGTCTGTTCCTCTCTCTCTCTCTCTCTTCGTTGGAAGAGTCGGTAGAGCTGTGGACTGGCACTCGCCAGGCCCGCGTTCGAGTCTCCGGCCGGCTGATGAAGAGTTAGAGGAATTTATTTCTGATGATAGAAATTCATTTCTCGCTATAATGTGGTTCGGATTCTGACAATAGCTGTAGGTCCCGTTGCTAAGTAACCAGGTGGTTCTTAGCCACGTAAAAATAAGTCTAATCCTTCAGGCCCAGCCCTACAGGAGCTGTTAATCAGCTCAGTGGTCTGAAAAGTAAAACTAGGTACATAACTTTCTCTCTCACTCTCTCTCAAAATATTTATCCTAAAAAGATGAAGCATCGCAGAAGCTCTTAAACTTGCTCTTTCATTATCCGAGTGCAAAGCAAACTCTTGGCCCAAACTCTTTGCATATAAACACGTTCTTCCGTCAAATTAAGATTTCTCAAGAGCTCTTCCACCTGTCTGGGAGGAGCTACTACGCTTTTGTAGGCAAAACTCGAAGGACCCACATCTTACGCTAATTGTGATATTTTCATTTTGAATCATATTTCCTTCCCGTGCGACTTTTTTAAATCATAATTTTAACACATTTCTCAAGGAGAGAGAGAGAGAGAGAGAGAGAGAGAGAGAGAGAGAGAGAGAGAGAGAGGAGAGAGAGAGAGTTTGTAGCCCACTCTCAAATATGATTTAGTTCACTGACAGTCAGAATATTTTTTTGATCATCACCTTTTGAAATGTGAAATGGTGATGCTTCTTGCTAGGTTGGAACACTCAGAGCCTAAAATGTCTATGGACATTGGGCATTGCTTCTGCAAGTATTTCTCCGTTTTCCTATAGCGTATCATGATGGGAAAGTACTTACAAGTTTGTTAGTAGTGAATTGCTGTAATAGAAGTGGATTTGGTTTGCCAGCAATCCATAAGGAATTCCAATTAAAGGATTCATGCTACTGACTGTACATTGTACTAATGGCAATGCTTCAATGAATACCTTAATATCTAGTATGGCAAACCAGCTATCAATTAGACAACTGATAGTTCGGTATTTTTAAGAATGGGAAAAAGCCTAAATGACTTCATCACTCGAAAGATAGGATCATGTATCCCACATCAAGGATCCTGCATTGAAAACCTGAAACTTGTTTGGAGGACATATCTAAAAATCACTGATTACCAAGCCCCTGAAGAAAAGCATAAACTTACTTAGTCGATCTGCCTAACATCAGTCCTTGATATGATGGCTCAAAAAAAAGGAAAATT
Source organism: Macrobrachium rosenbergii (assembly GCF_040412425.1). Lineage (NCBI taxonomy): Eukaryota > Metazoa > Arthropoda > Malacostraca > Decapoda > Palaemonidae > Macrobrachium > Macrobrachium rosenbergii. The sequence continues at coordinate 9,024,348 of NC_089799.1, forward strand.
ACCACTTACAATAACAATAAAAGTGGATATTCATCATCAGGTTCTGTTTTAAATATTAGTATGATAAGAGCAATAATATTCATTCTATCGAAAAGGGACATTTCAAGAGAGGAGAAAATGCAATTCACACACAGACCATCAACTCTATCCTTCATCAATTGCATCTATTTTTTTGTTCTTGGAATCTCGCCAACAATAAAAAATTAGGTTTCTTGTTTAGTTAATTTCCATTTCTATCTTATCATTTCACTCGTTCAGAACAGATTCTATAAAATATCTTCATCTCGTTTCTTAAATAGAAAGTACCAATTAATTATTCTCGGGCTTCCGATTTCACTGGATAAAGTCATGAGATTCCATGAAACACCGAATAAAAATATCCTACGTGATTCAGGTAAAGTTTGTTGCAACACTGCAATGAACTATAATATATGCATAAATTGTGATGGTGTGTGTGTGTTTACCCGCGCATGCGCCTGTATCTTTCATCTGATCGCGGCGGTTATTAATTAAAGTTCGTTGGCCACAGTTATTTCAGTTATTTGAAGATACGATTCCAAAGTGAAGCAATATGCGCCTGTGTTGTGATTTATGTAATTACCGACTCTAATTTCTCTTCAGTATTAACAGACCACTGTAAATGAACTGGATCCGATGCTCTATTTCAAGAGAGTTTAATTCAAGAGTCGGAAGTTCGAGAATGGATGTGCTAATGGTATGACTGTTCATTTTTCATTTGACCGATTCTCATCCTTTAAGGGAATATTAATCTAGCTGAAATTAACACATTTACTGGTATGTGTATGTGCATGCGTGAGTGCGTGCTCTCTCGCATACGTGCTAAATGAAGGCAGATGGAGAGCAGGAAATTCACTGAGATGAATTTCATTAAAATGAGGGACAGACACACAAGAGAGATACTGAAACAAAGTGAATTGAAATATACGAGGAAGAAGTGTTTTGCGATGGATTTTAATGGCCCCATAGGAACTGGAGGCGATAAGTGACAGACGGGAGATGGGTGCTATAAGAGGTAAATGACAAATGACAACAGACAGAGGATGGTATGACTGATAATGAGAGGGGAAATATAAAACAGAATGCAGAAATGGATAATGTTGGAACATATGCGTTGGTGATAGGAAAATTCTTTAATCAAGTATTATTAGGAATATGAGGAGAGAGAGAGAGAGAGAGAGAGAGAGAGAGAGAGAGAGAGAGAGATTGTGTATGTTTTGACTCGCTCGTGTTAAAGAGAGATTTGTGATCTTTCGGAGGCTGGAGTGGAATGCAAACTTAATCAAAGACGTTTCATGTTTAAGTATAATCCCCCGAGTGCTCTCGAGTTCCAGCTGTCAAGGGCCACAGCATTTCGTCTGGGAAGAGAGGAGACCAGACTACTTCACGTTTTGGTGGGGGAAATATTCACTGTAATTTCTGTGCTTATCCCTGCAAAGCAAGATGATCTTCTTCTTCTTCTTCTTCTTCTCTCTCTCTCTCTCTCTCTCTCTCTCTCTCTCTCTCTCTCTCACGCATGTCTCTTACAAGAACAAGTTTATTCGACCAGCGTTTCTCACATGATGCATCTCAAGGCTGGAAGTACAGACAATATAAATGCAAAAATGTCACTTCTGGAAAAGCGTGGATGACATTTTCATGTTATTATCTGCCATAACCTATCATGTGATATGTTTTGATGGCAATAAACTTTGTTAACTCTGCTCTCTCTCTTCAACCTCTATATTCTTCTGTTTTATATATATATATATATATATATATATATATATATATATATATATATATATATATATATACATAATAAAGAGGATGTGATAATGTTTTTCAAATATGCTGCTAAGCAAGATATTCTTCTTCTTATTGTTCTTCTTCTCTCTGTCTCTGTCTCTCTATACAAAAGAGGATGTGATGTTCTCCAATCTTCTGTAGCAAAGATCTTCTTCTTCTCTCACTCTCTCTCTTTACAAAAGATGTGATAATGCTTCTTAAATCTCTCTCTCTCTCTCCAAAAAAAATATGATAGCGTTCCAATAACTTTATTTTTCAAATGATAATTTACTAAACAATGAGGGAGAGAAATACGAAAATAAATTTTCACCTCCTTCTATGCTAAGAAAACGTCTTTTAAAATAATATTCTTTTCATAAAAGAAAGAAGCTTTTCAGTGACTTTCTGGATAAATTTATGTATATATACTATATATATATATATATATATATATATATATATATATATATATATGTATGTATGTATGTCTTTGTGTATATATATAGTATGTATATATATATATATATATATATATATATATATATATATATATATATATATATATATATATATATATATATAATTATAAATGTCCATAAAAGAAACAAAAAAAAAGGAATCAGCTACAATATTTCGACCAACATATTTAGACCTTAGTCTCCAAGCAATATTTTCTATTTATACTTTGTGTTGTGTGTGTGTTTGTAGGCCACCTATACCTTCAAGAAACGGTGTAATTTGCAGTGAGTCGCCTGAGAAGCTTCAAAGGCATTTTATTGCTCGAGCGTGGTCAAATCTAAATTCTAGAACGTCCTTCTCAGATTTACGTTTTCTTCACTGGGAATCGTTGCTCTCTCGACGAGACAATAAGGAAAAATTTGCATAAGGAAAAATTTGCATAAGGAAAAATTTGCATATCCAAGTCGCATCTCCACCGTTGCTGGTTTAAATCATGAAAAGCAGAGAGGGATCTGGACACGAATCATACCCAATGCATTCTTAATGTCTCTCATTGCAATCTATATTATCTCCAGGTCAGTAACCTCCTTCCGAAGGAAATTGCTTCATGTACCTTAACGTTATCTTATCCTGATACGAAGAGGCTGTTTAGAAATATAAGCCAAATAAAATAAACAAGTAATAAATGCGCCGAAGTTTCTTCGGCGCAATCGAGTTTTCTGTACAGCCACCACAGCGCATAATCAAGGCCACCGAAAATAGATCTATCTTTCGATGGTCTCGGTATAATGCTGTATGAGCCGCGGCTATGAAACTTTAACCACTGCCAGTGGTAGCCTATATTATATCGTTGCCAGAAGCACCACAATGGCTAACTTTAACCTTCAATACAATAAAAACTACTGAGGCTAGAGTGCTGCAATTTGTTATGTTTGATGATTGGAGGGCGGCTGATCAACATACCAACTTGCAGGCCTCTAGCCTGGGTAGTGTTTAAGTTCTGAGGGCGAACAGAAAAAGTGAGGACAGAAAATGCGGACAGACAGACAGTGCGGCGCAATCGTTTTCTTTTACAGAAAACTAATAAAAAGGAAATTATTTATTTCTCTATGTTAGTGAAGTCTAGCTTTACTCCAGTCTGAATTCTTAAAGGCGGTTTTTGTTCTCTCATTCCATGCGTTACAAATTCATGAAGTCCGGATTTAAGCTTCAGTGAAAATATCAAGTAGTTTTTTTAATCTGTATACTATAAATCAGAAAAAAACACAAATTTTGCGTCTGTAAAAGCGTCAGAAACATCAACAGACTATATTATACACCGAAATTTCCAAATTGTAGCTACCTTTTAGTTTTCTGAAAAGCAAACTATTGTGCCGGCTTTGTCTGTCCGTCCGCACTTGTTTCTGTCCGCCCTCAGATCTTAAAAACTACTAAGGCTAGATGCCTGCAAATTGGTATGTTGATCATCCACCCTCCAATCATCAAACAAACCAAATTGCAGCCCTCTAGCCTCAGTAGTTTTTATTTCATTTAGGGTTAAAGTTAGCCGTAATCGTGCGTCTGGCAGCGATATAAGCCGGCCACCACCGGGCCGTGGTTAAAGTTTCGTGGGGCACGGCTCATACAGCATTATACCGAGAAAATCGAAAGATAGATCTATTTTCGGTGGCCTCGATTATACGATGTACAGAAAACTCGATTGCGCTGAAGAAACTTCGGCGCATCTTTTACTTTTTTTTTTTTTTTAATTTCCAGGCAAAAATGCAAGTGCTGCTTACTTTTAGTCGCACGCTGTTTGAACTATTGCGGTTAAAAATATTTTGGTTAATGTTAGTAAAATGATTCGAAATTATTCTTCCAAAACAAAGCTTCGGTATATGAACAAACGGATCTAAAAATTTGATATAACAAAGAAATGGACTTTGGGGAAAGATAGGTGCTCTCTCTCTCTCTCTCATACACACACACACACGCAACTGAAGGTCAACGGACGGGTTGCGGAAATGGCCTTATCGAACCCCAGACCGAAAGGAAATAAGAAAGACGTAAAAAGAAATGGGAAAAAGTCCGAGAAAAGTTTGGAATTTGATCCAGAGGATGAGATTAACCCACCTAAGAAAGAAGAAGAAGAAGAAGAGAAGAAGAAGAAGCCAGAAGTCTCACTGACGCCAAGAAAAACAGAAGCACCGAAGAAATGCAACTAAAGTTCGGAATTAGTGGAGAGCATGAAAATGTCTCAGTGAGAACAGAAGGACGTAAAAAGAAATGGGAAAAACTCCGAGGAAAAGTTGGAATCTGATCAAGAGCATGAGATTAATCCACCTCAGAAAGAAGAAGAAGAAGAAGAAGAAGAAGAAGAAGAAGAAGAAGAAGAAGAAGAAAAGCAACTAAAGTTCGGAATTAGAGGAGAACATGAAAATGTCTACGTGAGAAGAGAATACCTACCGGGATTAACGTGGTAGGCCGAGAGGATTTATTCAGAATAAAGAGAGGAAAGTCGCCCTGAGGAGAACAGTAATAGGATCTGGAGTAGAAGCAAGGGAAGGTTACGTGACTTGAAAAATGAAGCTCTAGGCCCAACGATGTTAAAGAAAGGATGTGCATTCAAGCGAGTCTGGTTGCCGTCCTTTTGTCAATTCACTTAACTTTTATTTCAAAATATGAGGCTTGGAGATCATTTGAGTTTTGGGGTTACGGGAGATACGGATCGTGGTAAATTATAATAGATTTCGATATGGATCCATATAAGAATCAGTAAACTTTTCAATTTCTTAAACATTTTTGTACCATTGTGAGGAACAGACCCATTCCTTTCTATTTAATGATGATATGTTTAAGATATATATATATATATATATATATATATATATATATATATATATATATATATATATATATATATATATATACTATATATATATATATATATATATATATATATATATATATATATATATCAATATACCAAAAAAGCTGCCACTTGCCCCATTACAGGGAAAGGGAGACTGGGCAACACCGCCATTACTTAACCCATCTAAAGAGGCTGAGCAACAAAGCCATTACTTAGCCCTGCAAGGGTTGTGGGAAGGAAAAAAAAATTCTTCAGAGCACATCAAAGAAAGCTGCGGAGCGTGGTCGGGAATGTAAGGGAATATACAATTACAGATTTCCAACCATTTTCCTTCCCACTGTGTACAGCGCGTCTCCCGCTTGTATAATAATGATGATCCCGGTGCGTGTTGCACGGAATGCTTCTCGGAGCTTTTATTTATGTTTTTCGTTTTTCCCTTATTTTGCTGGTGCAAGGTAATGTTGCCAGAGAGAGAGAGAGAGAGAGTTTTGCTGGTGCAAAGAGAGAGCCAGAGAGAGTTTTTGCTGGTGCAAGGTAATGATGCCAGAGAGAGAGAGAGAGAGAGAGAGAGAGAGTTTTGCTGGTGCAAGGTAATGTTGCAGAGAGAGAGAGAGAGAGGAGAGATTTTAGAGTAAATGTTTTTTTTAGAGTAATGTTGAGAGTTTGCTGGTGCAAGTAATGTTGAGAGAGAGAGAGAGAGAGAGAGAGAGTTTTGCTGGTGCAGAATGTTACCAGAGAGAGAGAGAGAGAGAGAGAGTTTTTGCTGGTGCAAGGTAATGTTGCAGAGAGAGAGAGAGTGTGTTTTTTTGCTGGTGCAAGGTAATGTTGCCAGAGAGAGAGAGAGAGAGAGAGAGAGAGAGAGAGAGAGAGAGAGTGTGTTTTTTGCTGGTGCAAGGTAATGTTGCCAGAAGAGAGAGAGAGTTTTGCTGGTGCAGAGAGAGTGAGTTTTTGCTGGTGCAAGGTAATGTTGAGAGGGAGGAGGGAGGGAAGGAGAGAGTGTATTTTTTTGCTGGTGCAAAGGTAATGTTGCCAGAGAAAATCAAACTTTAATCAAATCAAAACTTTATTTGCCAGAGAGACAATGGTTTATTTTGCTGGTGCATTTCTCTCAAAGGAGAGATCAATACAAAGACAATAGTAAAGTACAAAAAGATTTAATCATCGAGAAATTGTCAGATCTAAAAGCTCCTCAAGACAGACAATTAGAGTGTGTGTATTTTTGCTGGTCTTTAAAAGTACCAGAGAACAAGGTCTCAGAGATCAGAGGGAGGGGAAAGAGTCTGATTTTTGCTGTAGGAGTACTATTCCAGTTACAAGAGTAAGAGAGATTAGAGAGACCCATGCAAAACTGCAGGTAATGTTGCAGAAAAACCAAGAAAAAGTGTGTATTTTTTGCTGGTGCAAGACTAAAAATGCAGAGAGAAAAGACAGAGAGAGAGAGAGTTTTTTTGCTGGTGCAAATAATGTTCTAGTTTAATTAGTGTTTTTGCTGGTGCAATTAATGTTGCAAGAGAGAGAGAGAGAGAGAAATTTTTGGTGCAAGCTTACAGAGAGAGAGAGATTGTGTTTTTTTGCTGGTGCAATAATGTTGCCAGACCCTTGAGAGTCCTTTAATCGATATTGTATTTTTGCTCCCATGTCAGTAATGTTGCCAGAGAGAGAGAGGGGAGAGAGAGGAGAGAGTGTATTTTTTTGGAGGGAAAGGAAGGTAATGTTGCCAGAGAGAGAGAGAGTAATGAGAGAGAGAGAGAGAGAGAGAGAGAGTTTTCACTGCTGGGTGCATGTTAATGTTGGAGAGAGAGACAGAGAGAGAGAGTTTTTGCTGGTGCAAGATAATGTTGCCAGAGAGAGACAGAGAGAGAGAAGTTTTTGCTGGTGCAAGGTAATGTTGCTGGTGCAAGGTAATGTTGCAGAGAGAGAGTGTGTTTTGCTGGTGCAAGGTAATGTTGCCAGAGAGAGAGAGAGAGAGAGAGAGAAAGAGAGAGAGAGAGAGAGAGGGTTTTTGCTGGTGCAGGTAATGTTGCAGAGAGAAGGCCTTACCTTACAGACCTTACAATTCGTTCAGGTTGCCCAGGTCCCTCAGTGTGAGGCACCTTTGATGTCTACCAGAGAGTTGCTAACGCATCTTCCGGTATATTTTGCATCTTCCAGTCTTGGATGGTCTGGGATGCATCTTAGATGTTGTCGAGCTTATTCTTAAACACATCTACGCTCACTCCTGTTATGTTCCTCAGATGAGCTGGTAGCGCATTGAATAGACGCTGCATTATCGATGCTGGTGCGTGATGGATTAATGTCCTGTGTGCTTTCCTTAATTTTCTGGTATAGTTTTGGCACTATTAATCTACACTCTGCTTGCTCTCTTTGGTAATTTTAGTTCCATGATGTTTCAGTAATTCCTTCTATCTGTTTCCATGCTTGAATTACCATGTAGCGTTCTCTTCTCCTTTCAAGACTATATAAATTTAAGAATTGTAGTCTTTCCCAGTAGTCAAGGTCCTTAACTTCTTCTATTCTAGCTGTAAATGACCTTTGTACACTCTCTATTTGTGCAATATCCTTTTGGTAGTGTGGGTACCATATTATATTTACAATATTCAAGTGGACTACGTACGTACGTTTTATAAAGCATAATCATGTGTTCAGCTTTTCTTGTTTTTTGAAGTGCCAGAACAACATTCCCATTTTTGCTTTGCATTTTGCCAATAAGCATTGCTATTTGATCATTTGCATAACATATTCTATTCAACATCACACCAAGGTCTTTAACTGCTTCCTTGTTTTGATTGTCTCATTATTAGTCCTTTATATGCATATAGCATTCCTACTTATCACCATAGTTCATTGATTCAAATTTATCAGAGTTAAAATACCATCCTATTTATCTCTGCCCATTTATATATTTTGTTTAGGTCTCTTTGCAGCGAGTTCCTATCTTCATCACAAGCAATTTCTCTACTTATTCTTGTGTCATCTGCAAAACTTCTTACTACTGAGTCCATAACATTACTGTCTATGTCTGCAATCATAATCACAAACAACAATGCAGCTAACACCGTACCTTGTGGTACGGATATTACCGTAGCTTCATCCGATTTCTCATCGTTTGCAATCACTATCTGTTTTCTGTTTTAAAATTCTTTTATCCATCTTCCTACTTTGTCAACAATGTTATGTTTTCTAATTTTTCGCTTCATATATTATGATCTACCTTGTCAAAAGCTTTTGCAAAAGTCTAGGTAAACCACATCTGTATCTTTTCATTTATCATATTTTTATATATGCTTTCATGGTGGATTAACAGTTGGGTTTGTGTACTTCTTCTGGGTACAAAACCATGTTGTCTATATTGAACAATCTATTTTTCATTAAATGTTTCATTATATTTTTTTTCATTACCCTTTCATATACTTTCATAATATGAGATGTCAGACTCACAGGCCTATAATTGCCTCTAGTCTTGAACCACTTTTGAAAGTAGGGAATAATATATGCTAATTTATGCTCATCATAAATCTTGCCTGTATCTATACTTTGTCTTAATAATATTGCTAAGACTGCGATTGAATGAACCACTTTCTTTAACAATATGGCAGGTACTCCATCTGGTCCTGCTGCTGATCCATTTTAATTTCATTAATAGCCTGCAAATATCGGCTTCTGTAATATCTATATCTGATAAGTATTCAGTATTTTCATCTCTTATTTCTGTATCACTATCTTCATTGTCAATTCTAGTGTAAATTCACTCTTATATCTTTCTGCTAATATGTTACATATTTCCTTTTTCATTCGTTAATCGCCCTTCAATTCTTAGAGGCCTATTTCTACTCTTATTTTATTCATCTTTTTGCATATGAATAAAAATTTTAGGTTTTGCTTGATATTTTGTAGTGTCATTTCTTCTAGGTTCCATTTTCATTTTCTTTTGA
>NC_089799.1:9038374-9043374 GCF_040412425.1 Macrobrachium rosenbergii
TCAGACTAGGTCTAGGGATGGCTTCTCTCTCTCTCTCTCTCTCTCTCACTACCCTTGAGGTAAGTGTTCTCTTCAATAAATATCTTGAGATGGATAGCACCAAGGAGGAATTCATCCTGTAGATGACATAGTAGAAATAAATAGGCAAATAGAGAGAGAAAATGAAAGCCAAGATAGAGAAAGTTCTTTAGTAAAATCCTACGAGGGGGAGTATCTTCTCAACAACTTCACAAAGTTGAGCTTCAAAGCAATGTCGCCACTTAGGAATGACCAAAAGTATGGCAAACTAAGGAGCAGTTAGTCGAACTGATTCTGAGAACTCACCAGCTGAGAGATACCGACAATGCCCCTGATCGACAAGTAAATCCATCGCCCGACGCCATCGGTCAAATTTTTCGTGAAATAGAAGACATAAAAGGAAAGCTGGCTGCAAAAAGGATTCAGAAATACACGAACTAAATATCCTGCTCAAGACTGCTCATGTAACTATAAATAGGCTAAATGATAGAATTTCCACGTTGGAAGAAAATTTGCCAGAGATCAACAAATCAATCATTGTCGGTGGAAAATGAAGAGACACTTCTCATTGGAGACGAAAATCGCGTGATGTGCGCCCATCTGATCTAGGAGACAACTGCACAGTGAAAACGATTAGGGACACCACTATGGATCTCGCAGGATGCTGGGTAAGCGAGAAGCATTATTTACTGCGGTACTAATGACCTCATTGAAAAGATGGACATAAATCATATATTGGATGACCTAGGATCATTCACGTCGGAACTGAAGCGCAAAAAAGAGGACATCGATTTATATGTATGTGAACTCGTGCCCTGTCTGAAAAGTGACCTGGATGACACGATTAACTTGTATAATAACAAGCTTAGGGAATGGTGTTCCGTTAACGGAGTACACCTCGTTAAAACCAACTTGAGTTTCAGGTTGGGCACTGGTGAAGTTGATGATATGTGCTTCGATAATCAAGTGGAATCAGATTCCGTCCTGAATAGGTATGGTGTCATTCGATTACTGTCGGTCATCAATAAACAGTGTAGCTTCCTGAAACTGAGTAGTAGTGCGAAAACCTGCACACAAACAGTCAAGACTTTTGATCATCACGATTCGGAATCTCAACCCGCATCAGAAACAGTCACTTTTATAATCAAAGGACGTTTAAATCGGAGCAGGTCAGAAAACAAATACACCCCACTACCCTCCTAGGCCCATTAGACAAAATGACAGAGCTCATAGTAGACCTCAATATACGGATTCGCCTCACCAAACACTCGCTGGACGTGACTCTCGATACGACAATACTCAAACAAACAATATTTACAAAGAGGTTGTTACAATTGTGGGGAATATAACCATAGACAGTCAATTGCCGTTATGACCATAGAATCAAATGTAACAGTTGTTATAACTATGGCCAAAGAGTCGCTTGTGCAATGTCATCAACGATTATTAGGTCAGAGGCCACGAAGAAAGTGCCGACAGCTCTACAAGGTTCGGGCCTGATAAAGTGAACCTCTAACAATCAAGTGTTTAAACGCTCAGTCATTGCTTTGTCATTTTGAAGCAATAGAGTATATGTTGCAGGAAGAGGATATTGATATTTTATGCATATGTGAGACGTGGCTTGACCCATCATTGGATGATAAATTTATTAAAATTCTTAAATATAATGTTGTCAGATGTGATGCTGGACGAGGCTCAGGAGTGTGTGTGTACATTCGAGAAAAATCTGACCTTCTCAAAATTGGATAACACAGAGACGGAAGGTTCTGAGGGGATTGAGGATGTGTGGCTGCAAGTTCAACATAGGAAGTTTTCCTTCTTTCATAATCGGCTGTATATACCGACACCTAAGGCACCTGCGGCTTCCTTTTCATACTTGACGAACGTTTTTAAAAACATGTGTCTGAAAAATAAGTCTATTTTTATCTTGGGTGACTTAAATGATAACCTTTTAGCGAAGGAAACCATGTTTCCAGAATTTTTAAGAGTTTGGACCTGAAGCAAGTCATTGACAAACCCACAAGAATAACTGAGAGGTCTTCTACCTTGTTGGATGTTGCCGTTACAAATAAACCGGAGATGATAGTGAAAAGTGATGTCACGCCTAGCACTATAGCAGATCATGAAATAATATCCATTATCGTAAATGTCAGGAAGCCCAAACCTCAACCGGAAATAAGAACGTTCAGAAGCCACAAAAACTATGACGCAAATATACCCTGTGACATGTTGATGAGTAGAGTTCAATTTTGAACGCCATACTTAATACTGATGACGTCAACATTCAAGTGGGTATCCTCACGGATGTTTTCAGTGGTTGCCTTGATCAATGCGCCCCGGTTGTAACGGCTGAAAATAACTCGTCCCTTTGCCCTTGGATTGATGATAACCTAAAAAGTGTTTAATAGAAAAAGAATTACAATTTAAACTCAAAATCGACAGGGCTAACCAAGTTTTAAATAATCAATTCAAAGAGACTAAGAAACAAGTGGAACATTGCCTACGCACAGCTAAGAAGAACCATTTTAGAAAACGAGTTTAATAAGAATAAAGGCAACAGTAAAGCTATATGGCAGGTATTTGGAAACATGATCCTGGCTTCAGAACACAGGGAAAATAATAATCGAACTCTTGATGACCCTCTTAAGGCAGCGGAGGAGTTTAATCAGTATTTTGCCACTGTAGGAGAAACAGCTTTTAGAAAATCCCAAGGTTTTGTGGAAATTGAAACAGAGCACGAAGACAGAGTCATTAACAATGTTCAACCTTTTACCAAATATCCCTGAGTTTCGACCTCAACCTGTGGACGTTCACACAGTTGTTTTAGCATTCAAAAGAGCTACGTGAAACAAATTCGTATGGTTCAGACGGCATTCCATATAAATACTTAAAAGATTCCCTTCCTGTTTGATCTTCTATATTACGGTTATCCTAAATACGTCCATTGTTACCAGGCTTGTTCCCGAAACTTTGGAAACACCCTCATGTCATTCCCTTGTTCAAGGGTGGCGATGCCGACGAGTGGGGAATTATCGTCCCATTTCATTACTCCCAATTTTGTCAAAACTCTTGGAAAAAATCGTTGCCAGCCAGCTTATATTCTTTTTGGAGAGTAACAAATTACTGGCAAACAGCCAGCACGGCTTTAGAGCTCGTTTATCAACGGAAACCGCGCTTATGCAAGTTAATGAGCAAATATACGAAAACATCGACAACCAGAAGATATCACTCCTCTTACTACTCGACCTTTCCAAAGCCTTCGATAGTGTGTCACACCCAATACTCGTACACAAATGTAAACAACTGCACATCGACGAGTTTTTGGTTTAAGGACTACTAACGGACCGAGTTCAGTCAGTACGAATAGGCTCAGTTTTATCATCTCCTCAGGTGTGGGTTACGGTGTACCACAAGGATCAATCTTAGGCCCTATACTTTTCCTGGTTTATATTAACGATATGGCAAAGGCATTCAGTAAATATCTTTTAATCCAGTATGCAGATGATTCTCGATATTACTATCTGGAAAGATTAATGATCTTCAAGTTTACTCAATCAAGCTGAAATCGCTCTAAAAGAAGCAAAAACATATTTTCAAAGAGAGCCTCGATGGCTCAGTCGGTTACAGCAGCAGCTTCGGACTTCGTAGTGGTCTGTGGCGCGGTTCAATCCCGCAAGCCGGCTGATCAGAGGGCAGACACTTTGCTATCGTGTAGACATCCCGGGATTATATATGTAATCAACGGATAGGTTTGTAAAAAGCAAATGGATGTTACAGACTAAATACACACACAAACAAAGCCACTACAACACCTTCTAAAAACACCAACAAACATCTCACGTCTCGAACTCTCGCCAACCCGCGCAATAACTTCTCGCTGGGAAGAAAAGGCGTTAATGAGAAAATATACGTACCGGGTCTAAGCGATGTCAGGCAGGGCAGCATCCACAGGTCTACCAAAGCTAAATCAAAAGTCCTTCAAAAGAAGGCATCGTGCTTACCCCATACAAAATGGGAATAAAGCACGTTAAAAAAAAAACTTAAATGTTAATGTGAATAAGACCAATGTATATTTATAGGATCACGCCAGTTAATAAATAAAATACCTTCTAACGCAACAATACTTTTTGATGAGACACATATCAAAATATGCATCTCAAACTGTCAAAAACCTAGGCGTACTTATGGATCAATATATGTTATTCGAACCACATCAATCACGTGATAAAAAAGTAAATGGTGTCTTATTCTTCCTCAATCGCATAAAATAGATTCGATAAAACATCTCGCCTAACAGTAGTAGAGTCGTTAGTCTTGGGCGTCATCAATTATTGTAGCAAGATCTAAGGAATGACGACCAAAGAGCAAAATAGACCGGGTTCAGAAGGCTCAGAATTTTGCAGCTAAATAGCTTATGGTGGAGCGAAAAATATGATCATGTGACACCAATCCTTAAGGAGCTACAATGGATGAATATCGAAACTAAAATACTTTTTCGACTTCTGTTTGTTTGTATATAAAATTTGCAATCATTTAGTTCCCGACTGGCTTTTTAAGTTTCCTACTGTGGGCGATGTACAAGGAAGACCCACTCGTCAGTCGAGCGACCTCTTTGTAAGACGAACAACTACTGACATGGAGCTAAATCAATATCGATTAAAGGACCAAGGGTCTGGAACAATATTCCAACTAATATAAAGAATGCGCCTTCAAGTAAGCTTTTCAAAAGATTTTGAAATCATACCTCCTTGAAAATAAATTACAATAAGACTAATTAAACTAGAATTTATTTATAACAAGTGGCTTGCTTTTCTCCTGATTTTTAGTCTTGACCGGCGTTTTTTGCTTGGTTTTATCGTGCTGTGTTTTGTTATGGGTCTCACTAATCTACCTTGTAACTGGAATAGTACTTACGTACTCAGATTTTTTACGATCTTGAGACCTTGTTAGATGTACTTTTTAAAGAAGGAAGAGCAGTATGT
>NC_089799.1:9048374-9053374 GCF_040412425.1 Macrobrachium rosenbergii
GAAATTTACTTTTTTGTGACTCCCCATTATGATGAAAAATTATTTTTGTGTCTACCCATTATGACAAAATTATTTTTTTGCGTGACTCCCCATTATGACGAAAAAATTTTTTTTTCTGACTCGCCATTTTGAAAAAATTATTTTTTGTGTCTCCCCATTATGATAAAACAAATTCCCCACTATGGTGAAAATATTACTTTTTTGCGACTTCCCATTATGAAAAAATTATTTTTGCGACTGCCCATTATGATGAGAAATTATTTTTCTTGTAACTTCCCATTATGATGAAAAAATTACTTGTTTGTGACTCCGCATTATGATGAAAATATTATTTTTGTGACCACTCATTATGATGAGAAAATTATTGTTTTTGCGTGACTCCCCATTATGATGAAAAATTATTTTTTTGTGACTCACCATTATGATGAAAAAATTATTTTTTGTGGCTCCTCATTATGATGAAAAAATTATTTTTTGTGACCCCATTATGATGAAAAAATAATTTTTTGTGACTCCCCATTATGATGAAAAAATTATTATTTGCGACTCCCCATTATGATGCAAAAATTATATATATTTTTTGTGACTCCCCATTATGATGAAAAAAATTATTTTTTGTGTCTCCCATTATGATGGAAAAATGATTTTTTGTGACTTCCCATTATAATGAAAAATTATTTTTGGGGACTCCCCATTATGTTTAAAAAATTATTTTTTGTTGCCCCATTATGATAAAAAAAATTTTGTTGGTGATTCCTCATTACAATGAAAAAATTATTTTTTTACTCCGCATTATGATGAAAAATTATTTTTTGAGACCCCATTATGATGAAAAAATTATTTTTGTGACTATCCATTATGATGAACAAATTATTTTTTTTTCTCCCCATTATGATGAAAAAATTTTTTTTTGTGACTCCCCATTATGATGAAAAAATTATTTTTATTTTTGTGACCCCATTATGATGAAAAAATTATTTTTGTGACCCCATTATGACGAAAAAATTATTTTTTGTGACTACCCATTATGATGAACAAATTATTTTTTGTGACTCCCACTGTGATGAAAAAATTATTTTTTGTGACTCCCCATTATGATGAAAAAGTTATTTTTTGTGACTCCCATTATGATGAAAAAATTATTTTTTTGACTCCCCATTATGATGAAAAATTATTTTTTTCTGACTCCCATTATAAAAAATTTTTTTCGTGACTCCCCATTATGACGAAAAAATCTTTTTTTTTTTTACCACATTATGATGAAAAAAAAAAATTTTTTATTTCCCAAATTTTTCAAACCAATTTTTAAAAATTTATTTCTCTAAAAATAAAAAATCGAATAGATTCCTAATAATATAGAAACACCCAGTAAAAAAAAAAAGCGAAATAACGACAATGTTGGGGAGATAAGTTAAAAAATTAAATTCCCCTGGACGAGGAATGTCAAAGAAAAGAGAGTACAGTAAATGTAACTAAAACAAGTGTGGAATAAAGAAAATAAGAAGTGAAATAAATCGAAAACGGTTTGAGAAAAATGTTGACTGGAATGATACAAAGGTGGATAACTACAGTAAATATATTTTAGGACTAAAATAAATAAATGAATGAATAACTAAATAAGCAAATAAATAAAAGAAATATATAATACTTGAAAGGCATTAGCATTCATTTTAGACCTAAACATAACGTCTGCGGAATTGGCTTATAGAAGTTAGGCAGGCCAAAGGCCAAGCACTGGGACCCATGAAGTCATTCAGAGATGAGAGGGAAACTGAGAGTAAAGAAGGTTTGAAAGGTGTAACAGGAGGAAACCCTCGCAGTTGCACTATGAAACAATTGCTAGGAGCGGGTGGAAAGTAAGATGGAAGAAAGATCATATGAACGGAGGTACAGTAAAAGAAATGGAAGGGGGTTGCAGCTAGGGACCGAAGGGACGCTGCAAAGAACCTTAAGTAATGCCTACAGTGCACCGCGTTAAGTGCGCTGATGGCACTACCCCTCACCCTACAGTAAATTTCTCTTCTGCCCAAAATAAATAAATAAACATATAAATAAAATGACTGAAAGGCACTAACATTAATTCTAGACCGAAACATAATGTTTGTATACAGTTCGAAGGAAAGAACAGAACTGCAAAAAGTAAGAAACTGAAGTGAATTCTCATAAAACAGAAACCGGAAAGTTGAATTGAACTGAATATAGAATGTAGGCCAAAGGACAAGCACTGGGACCTACGAGGTCATTCACCGCTGAAACGGTAATTCACAGTAAAAGGTTTAAACGGTGTAACAGAAGGAAAATCTCGCAGTCGCACTACGAAAAAATTGCTAGGAGAGGGTGGAAAGTAAGATGGAAGAAAGAGAATATGAAAGGAGGTACAGTAAAAGGAACCAAAGGGGTTGCAGCTATGGGCCGAAGGCACGCTGCAAGGAACCTTAAGTAGTGCCTACAGTGCACTGCATGAGATGCACTGACGGCACTAACCCCCTAAGGGGCAGAAACCAAAAAAAAAGAGACCCATTAAGTACCGAGGCAGCAAATCATTAGTCATACGAAAGGAACATTTCGTGACCTCAGCAAAACCCATAAAAGTATTTTTGATGTGCAATTATATCAGAGGCAGACAGACACAAGTTTACGGATCTGAAATGGGTTTCATTGAACTACCTTTTTTTTTTTAATTACGGGTTTTTGGGGGGTTTATATCAATTTCACGAAGACTTTCGTTAATTTACTACGTGATTTTTTTTTTATTTCGGATGTTTTTTATATCAATACCACCAAACTTTTCATTAATTTCTAGAGGCACTGAATTAGTATGGATGTATATTTATCAATATTTTTTAAAGTCTACTAAGGTATTTTTTAGCTATTTACCTTCATTCCTGATATTCTATTCGACCATCTACAATTCTCTTCGGGTAGTATAATTGTATTAACATATACTTCGCTCTTTACTTTTTACCTAATTATATTGCGGGTTTCGTCTCTCTGCCTGTCTGTCTGTCTGTCATCTAGATCCTGACACCAAAAGCGAAATCCTATTCCTCAAGAATTTTTTTGTCCTTTTTTTATTATTTTTCTCCAAAATCATATTGCCGTCGTGTTTCAGCTTCTGCGTTTCCTCAAGATTCTCTCTCTCTCTCTCTCTCTCCCGTCTCATTCGAAAGCTCCGTGTTACTGACAGTTAATGATGAAAAATGAACGTTCCGTCTTTCGAATATTATAGACTGAAGGAGTCTCAAAGAGAGAGAGAGAGAGAGAGAGAGAGAGAGAGAGAGAGAGAGAGAGAGAGAGAATGAACCGCGCATGATAACTCGGCTCAAACGCTTGAGCGATTACCGGTTCGACTCGGAGTCACTGAAACCATGTTTCATTCTGCGACACATCGAATAAAAATGGGACTATTTTTCATTTCTTTTTTTTTATTTTCCACGCTCTCTTTCCAAGACCAATTTGAACCTTTGACAGGAGATCGACGGCTGATTCCATTTGATTTCACTCGTTTCCCAAAGCGCGACAAATCTTATTTGCTTCACGCTGTGAAGATTGGGGTCTGGATATCGTCACGGCGCGGCATCTCTCTCTCTCTCTCTCTCTCTCTCTCTCTCTCTCGATGCAAAGGTTTATACATGAAAGATTATATAATCTGTGCCAATGAAATTGCCAGAAAAGTGTTCGCAAAAGCAAGACAAAGAGCAGAGAAGCCAATGAGTGTTTTGATACGATACGATCTGATAGTACTAGACTACAAACATTTGTGATACCTTTCTTAAGAAGACAGTCCTTTAGGAATGGAATGGAATATAGAATTTAGGCCAAAGGCCTAGCGCTGGGAAGGGAAATTAAGAGTAGAAATGTTTGAAAGCTGTAACAGGAAGGAAACCTCGCAGTTGCTCTATGAAACAACTGTCAAGAGAGGATGGATAGCAAGCTGGAAAAAAGAGAATATTAATGGAGGTACCGTAAAAGAAAAGAAGGGACGCTACAAAGAATAAGCAGCGCCTGCAGAGTACCGCGTGAGGTGCACTGACGGGACAACCCCCCTACTTGGCAGTCCTTTAGGGCACACAAAGTCTAATGAGGTTTCCCGGCCCTAGACCCAAATGTCGAATGCAGTGTGATGTAGCCTTTGCCTTTCGCTGTTGGCGTCTTGGATATACTTAGGATAAACGGGGAGCCAGTGGTCAGCCTTTCATATTGTACTTTTCGACTGATATTGGGCAGGATAAAAATTAACCACTTCTAAGACTCAGGTATTAGTGGAATGGAATGGAATGGTACATGGAAATTTAGGCCAAAAGCCTAGTGCTAGACTTATGAGGCTATTCAGCGCTGAAAGGGTAACTGAGAACAAAGGAAGTTTGAAAGGTGTACCAGGAGAAAAACCTCGAAGTTGTACTATGAAACAATTGTAAGGAGGAAAGAGTTTAAAGTAAGATGGAAGAAAGGGAGTATGAACGGAGGTCAGGGATTAGTGAACTGGTCATCAAGTCTGATGCAAACAAACGGTATCCAAGACCATAGGCTGAAAACACCCCACCATTGCTCTACAGAGAAAAGGCAGGAAAAAAAAAAAACTATCGAGATTCCTGTCCTGAATGCCATTCTCCTCTTCATTACGGCAGCTCAGTATAATATTCCCAAAAGGATTTTCTGAGAGTGGAGATATTCCACAAACAGCACGTCCAACGCATTAGGTAAAAAAAATAATAGTTCTTATCCTGGATAGAGAGAGAGAGAGAGAGAGAGAGAGAGAATGGGGCGGGGGAGCATTACCCTACGAAAACAGACTAAACTCGCTAGGGATTCTAATGTAAAAGGAATAACAGTATTCTCAGTCTCTATATAGTTTATTAGTTATTTTACGTAATGGAGATAGCTGATCTATAAATTATGATATATCTGTACCCTTGGGTAAGTGTCAAATCCTTTATTGTGGAAGCCACGGAATTACATACCCTAAAAGCATCGCATACACTATTCAGACCATTTACTTT
>NC_089799.1:9055874-9070874 GCF_040412425.1 Macrobrachium rosenbergii
CTGTTTGCTATTTTGTTCATTTTACTTTCGAACTATTTCTTATAAATCACCCGAGAATGGTGATAAGTAAACTGAATAAAATGGCCTCAGAGTTACCAATTTGTGATTAATATACACAGGTTCTCAGGGTTAGTGTTTTTAATCATACTCCAGTCATAAGAGACCCACAGGTAAATGTGGCACTGAAACACGTGCGATAGCCCAACCCATAGATGGTAAACCAAGCTTGTGTTTCATAGAATTCAGACACTGGAGATTATTTACCATGTTTCGGTATTGCTTTAATATCACCCGTATTTGATTCTGAATGTTTTAACTTCATCGCAAATAATCTAATGAAGAGTTTTGTTTTGCATCGAGTATACAGTAAACAGATCTGGTATAGATACCAAAAGGAATACAGGATTTTTCTCTAAAAAGCACCAAAATAAAAAAAAAGTTCATGTTAGCACATTTCATAATTACAGAAACTCATTCATCAATACAAAAGACCAAAAACTACCCTTACGTTTTACATTAATTATCCTAAACTAGACCTACGACGAACTCAAGGTTATCAGCTATGGCTAAACCTCAACCTTGTCGATAAAATATATTTAGTAGGCTATAACAACTCTTGCTTTCAGGTTATTCCAAATCACCTCAATGCTTTCCCAAGACTCTTCATTTTATCCCTTCACGTACATGAATGACTTTACTTGCCAATGAAATACCATTAGAGTCAATATTGTAGTCCGCATGTACTGTATAAGCCTACTGTCGCCAATTAGCGCAGCAGATAATTGCATATTTCATAAGAATCGTTCAGATAGTGAAACAAGCATGAAATTTTGCACAAGTGCTCTTTAAAGTTCCCTCTATCAGAAAAGGGCGCTGGCCACGCAAAAAATTTAATATGGCGGCAAATTCAAGATGGCGGCCAGTATCGACAGATTTTGGCTAATTTTTCACTAGAATGGCATGTATTTGCTTCTAGCAATATGGTAAAGCTCTTCCATACTATTTCTTGTGAATATTATGTTTCTGTAGCTTCCCAGTACAGTTTACCTTTAAATATGGGGGCTATATGGCTGCCAAGAAAGGTAGAAACAATAATTATAATGAGAAATAATGCCCGTTCAACAATTATCGTTTTAAGCATGGATCTTGGTTTCTGTGGTTTTAGATCCTAATGAGGCCATCTCTTTCGAATAACTCATCAATTTTGAAGGAAAATTAATAAATGTAAAAGAGTGTATGTCTGCACACAACCAGGGCACACTGGTGACATCACTGCTGTGTAACTCAGCATGGGGTTCAGTGCCAGCTAATCCAGCTTTACTAATCCTGTAGTCTTAGACTAGTAGTTGTAGTATAGTTTAGTTTAGTGTCCCAAATGCTTTCTAACAGCCCCAGACCAGCTATAGTTAGATAGCCGCACCTGAATAGACAGGATGTGCCAGCTGGAGAGCCGAGCCAAGGGTATGGGGGCTGTACATGATGGTTCATGTACTTACCCAGATGGTGTACAGATCACACGGGACTTAAATGGCACTGGATGAATGATCGGGCTAGGTGTGGAGACCGAACCTAGTTGAATCCCATACAGGAATGTGTGCTTTGTTTAAGGTGGTAAAAGGATAACCCCTCGGCCTTAATCAAAAGTGAAATCATGGCAGAATGTGATGCCAATCAATATTGAGCAATAGAAAAACAAACTGGAGTTTGTGTTGTCTTTGTCAGAAGGACAAAAGAGGTGAGCACTGACATCACCTCAAGTCATCATGTCCTAGACCATGATGGGTACACAATGCTGGCAAGGAACATTCCCATGTTCAGTGAAATTAATGAAATGCCACTGATAATGGATCCAGCAAGGCTGGATGAAGGTGATGGCATAGAGGCCACTCTCAGGAAAAATGCAGCAAAATACCATGTGAACTGTCGCTTGTTGTTTAACAACACTAAACTGGACCGTGCAAGAAAGCAACAATCCAATGACCAGACCAGCAACACTGAGACTAGTCATTGCAAAACTGCGCCAACCAGTCATGACAATGAAGTTTGCATTTTCTGTGAGAAAGTGGCACCTGCATCTGATCTCAGACAGGCTAGTACTAAGGGCCTTGACTTGAAATTGCGTGAATGTGTAGAGATACTTAGTGATGGCAAGCTCCTTGCTAAGTTGACAGGTGGGGATGTCATTGCACAGGAGTTTAAGTATCACCATGCCTGTCTTTGTGCCCTCTACAACAGAAAAGGTCCTACCTGAGGAGCCTTGAGAAAGACCAAGGTAGCACTGAGTCAGAATCAGATGTGTATCCACTAGTTCTGTCAGAACTGATGACATACATTGTTGAAAAACAACCTTTGTTCAGATGATCCAGTCACATTTCGGCTGGCAGATATTTGCCACCTCTACCAACAACGTCTGGAACAATTAGGTGTAGAGTCACCAAGTGTAAATTCCACGAGACTCAAAGACAAACTTCTGGCAGAAATTCCAGAACTTGAGGCTCATAAATCTGGCAGAGATGTATTACTTGCATTTCAAAAAGGATGTGGGAAAAGCACTTGCTCAATCATCTGATCTTTCAGAGGCAGTTATCATTGCTAAAGCAGCAAATATTCTCAGAAAGTCTATACTTGATCATCAGTCACGGTTTGATGGCACATTTTCTGGGGCTTGTGTACGAAAATTCTGTGCCTCCCTCTCCTGCTCCAGTTTGTAGGGATGGTTGAGCATGGGGCTGACATCAAGTCACAGTTACGATTTGGAGCATCAAAGTCAGACCAGGCCATTGCACAGCTCATGCAGTTCAACTGCTACTCCCGATACAAAGAGGGAGCAACAACTCATAGACACTCCAAAGACAGAGAAACACCATTCCCAGTCTACATGGGACTCTCAGTCTATGCCAAAACCAGGAAGAGAAACCTGGTTGAAATGCTACATCAGTATGGCCTCAGTATCTCTTATGACAGAGTACTGGAGGTCTCTGCACAGTTAGGAGATGCATACGAAACAGAGGTTCAAAGTAAGAGTCTAATGAGCAGACAACACACCATGAACAAACACCTCATGCAGAAGACATTCTTGGAGAGAGTCAGCAAGCTGTCATTGGCTTTTGCAACACTTGGGGTCCTTTTCAGGAAGAGAGCCAGGGTCTGTATTCCATTGACAACAAAGACATTGCCCACCCCAGCTCAGCAGAACTTCTACAGACACACCTTGACAGAGGCCTAAATTTCAGAAGTTTTCAGACTCTTTGGCAAACAATGCAGTCTCTTCTATGAGCCGATAAAGAAGAACAGAACTGACTTCTTCAGGGCAAGAAGCTGCTCCTGTAGAACAGTCAAAGCAGAAACTTCTGAAGGAGGATTGCCAGCTTTTCTCAAAGCTATTTATATCCTGTCAGAGCCGTGAATGTGATCTGCAGGAATTCTTCCAGCACGAGAATCAAACATTCCCAGCTTCCCTTAGTGAGGGGTGGTAGGCTGTACACATGTCAGAAGTCTCAGCTGACCTCAGTCCTGAGAGTCATGTTACACTAGAAGACAAAGAACCAAAGACTGATGTCCTCATTGTAGATGGATCAGCTTTGGTCCATGCCTTGCCACCAAAGAAAGGAAAGACCTTTGAGGGCTATGCACTTTGCGACTTCTTGCCTGTGATACAATCCTATAGCAGCAAGTACACATCATCACATCTTGTATTTGATGTATACAATACATCCAGCCTCAAAGCTGAGACAAGGCTCCAACGTGGTCAAGGAGGAAGGCGCAAGGTGACAGACAAGAACACAATTCCATCCAACTGGCGCAATTTCCTAAGACACGATGCCAACAAGACAGAGTTGTTCCAGTTCCTGCAGACAAAGTTGCCCAGATGTCTGCCACAAATGTTGTCATTGCCACGAAAGGGTCTGCTGTCCTCAGCACTCATTGAGGCTAGTCTTCAGGGACTGGAAAAGTGCTCTCATGAGGAAGCTGACACCGCATCTTTCTCCATGCCAAATATGCCACAGAACATGGAGCCAAGACCATCACGGTTAAAGCAAATGACACAGATGTTCTTGTCGTTGCAGTCAGTGCTTTCTCCACTCTCCACAATCTAGGGCTAGAGAAGCTATGGGTGGCATTTGGCAAGGCCAGAGCCTGCGCTGGATTGCTGTGCATGACCTGTGCAACTCTCTGGGCCAGGAGAAGGTGAATGGCATGCTCTTCTTCCATGCGTTCACAGGCTGTGATACAGTGTCAGCCTTCCGAGCAGGGCAGAAGACCGCCTGGCAGACATGGAACATCTTTCCAGAGGCCTCCACTGTGTTCTCCAAACTGAGTCACTACCCTCTCAGAGTAGAAGAAGTGACCTGAAAGGTCCTGGAGGTTTGTCATACTTATGTATGAAAGATCCAGCACTGCTGGCACTGTGGATGAGGCTAGACTTGATATGTTGCCAGAAAACAAAGGGCATATGGGAGGCCATTCCACCAACCAGGGGAGCTCTCCTCCAACACACCAAGCGTGCTGTGTACCAGGCTGGTTGTGTGTGGGGGCAGGCCACCCAGTGTCAGCCACAGCCAGAGAACCCTGCTGAGTGGGGATGGCAAAGTCTGGTGAAGCATGGCAAGTCCTCTGGACAACCAACTCGCCCTTAGCCAAGAGTTGCCAACAGCTTACCAAATGTGGATGCAAAGCAGGGTGTCGGGAAAGGTGCAAGTGCTACAATCTGGGTCTTCCTGCACAGCTCTGTGCACTTGCAAATGTGAAGTCTAGATAAATATTGCCCTCTCTTCAGTAGATAATCTAGCTTGAGCATCCAACGTGTCATGCTATGCCTACCTTCTTATCCTCAGATTTTTCAAAGGTGTAGGTTGAGAGACCTATACATAGATTGGTTAACGTTTAGTCCATTTTCTCTTCTTTTCTTTTTATGGTTTACAGTCTTAGACACAATGTTGTATGTGACCATACCATTACTATTTCAGTTGAAAATAGCATATTAGTTAAACTGTCTGATCACATGAATATACCATTAAATAAAAACAGTTGGTCTCTATGTCTGCTAGCGCTGTGGATAAAAAAAAAAACTTTTATGGCAACCATTTTTGTACGCCATCTTGGTTACAATTCATTTAGTAAAGGGTTTTCAATAAAAAATGTGGTATGGAACATTTTTATAACCTAAAAGTCGAGTTTAAACAAAAAAACTGGCATATTCCATCAATAGATGCTCCCAAACCAGTGAATCTCAACATAGATGGCGGCCATTTTGAAAAATAGCCGCCATCTTGGATTTCAGGTGGCCAGCGCCCTTTTCTAAGAGAGCGTAGTCTTAGGAATGTTTGTGCCAAATTTCATGCTTGTTTCACTATCTGAACGATTTTTACAGCAATCTGCTGCACTAAATTCCTTAAGGCATGAAAGAGCTTTGAAGTTTTCTCTACCAAAGAACATATTTATAAAGTAAATCAATTTAATAAGTATATCATATTTCGTTAAAACTCTTGGCATCTCGTAAATAATCTATAAAGATTATGAAGTAAAAGGAACATATCTGGGAACAGCGTGCCAGAATGAGCTCAACCGATGTGGTACTATAACACGAGTACAGACTCAAGCACTGCTACTAAATACATATAATTCTGGAGGAAATGACAAACACACGCACTTACCTTTCGGAGAAGTTCATCAGCAAACGTTCATTGAACACAATCACACTACGGTAAGGACTTCAGCATCAAACCTTCTTTATCAATGGCTGTAGACCAACTGCCGTAGCGTTCGAGTATTTTTAAACAATAACACAAAATAAGAATATGCTTAAAGTCTCAATTCTGTGATATAATTAAAACAAAACTGATGTAATATTGCCACAAAATTCAGTAATTCTCTATTTTTTTATATATTATATCGTAAAATCAAATGAACTTCTTTACTCTTTATGCCGAAACTATTTATGTAGAGAGTATGAAAAATTCAACGCAAACTTTCGATCAGTCTTTCACTATATATATATATTAGCCTACGAAATTTCGATTGTGGTGACATACTGATAGTTTAATTTCTTTGTGTTGCATATCAGTATTTTAGTTCGTTAATAAATAATAGTAGGGGTGGATTCTGTCTTCAAGATTGTCTTACAAGAGTGGTAACTAAGCTTTACTTAAAGAGCTGCTGTTGCATCCTGTTTCGTTGAGATAAATATCGGTTCTCAAGTAATTTAAAGCTGTATGTTTTATTATTATACAGAAAATATTATCTTATACGTTAGATTAAGTTAGGATTTCATGTGACGTGAAGAGTGTAGCCTAGGCGTGGGATTGTTAATTTTTACTTGTACTAATAGGCAATGTTGTTTTTTTGCATAATTGTTAGGAAAACTACTAATTTGTAGTCCCCTCTGTAAAGGGAATCCACAATGGAAAATGGTAATTCTGTACTGTAACGTTTTAATTCTTAGCCAGAAACATGAATAATGTAGAAATAAAACATGAATTGTATAGGAACATAGGCTATATCTTTCTGAGTGGTTATTTTGTGTTATGCATTTATGACAGTTTTTTCAGCTGTTCATGGTGCCAATAGTGACAATTACTGAAAAACTTACAAAGCACGAAAATGCAGCATAGATAGTTACAGGGATGCAACCTAAATTAACCTTACCTAACCTAGGGCGCAGGGTCCTTACCAGTAGACCCCCAACATAACCAGACCTAGAACTTCATAACCTAACAATCCCTAACCGAACTAAACTAGGGCACCAAATCCTTACCTGGCTGTAGGGAACCCATTCCCCCCCCCCTAAAAACACCCACACCCCCGCCTACTTACCATGACCTAGATTAAAATAGTTCATGAAAGTGAAATAGAAGTCTCAAACTTCACAATCTCTTACTAGTCCTAATTGGCAATGGGGCTATGCCCTCACCATTGCACACAGCATAGGCTATTCCTTACCCTGAAGTAAGGGACTACACAGCTAGAAGACATACATTTCCTTTTGTCCTATTCACAGTCCCAAGAATTGACTCTTTCAGGAGGAACATTTAGCATTAGAAGAGATTATCACACTCCCAGATGAATAGAGTTGTTTAATATCTACTGTAATATAATATAAATATCTCTTAGGACCTCTCTATTTGTCATACACAGCAGCTACTTGGGAAATGGCAAAAGCAAGGTCACTAGGAACATTTATGGAAGTCAAATAATTTATTTACTACTGCTATTATTACGAATATAATGATGATGATTATAAGTAATTATTATTTTGCTAGAATATACTACTGTTATCACTGCTAACACTAATACCACTTAGATTTATTTTACATGAAACCAAACTGCAATACCGATATTAGGCTAAGCACAAAAAAAAAATTTTTACGGGCAAGCAAACCAGCATTTAAATTGCAAAATTAATTTGAAATTGCTGACACCTGATATATTCAGTCTAAGTTACGTCATTCTGGGATTGAGCAGTATGCCTGGAAAACTGGCTCTTAACTAGTTATTTAGTTAAGAGCCAGTTTTCAAACATATTCTCTAAATTTTTTTATTAATGTTCTTACTAATAGTGTCCCTTTTCTTTACAGATTCACTCACTTCTGAAGGTAAGTTCACCGTGATAAAAATAGGCCTAAACATGGAATTTTAGGTTTTTTCTTATACAGAATTTCACATTTTAACTCTTGCCAAAAGTACAAAAGACAACCTGAAGTTAGGAGAACTAAGTAAGATTTTTCGTGTTATTTATTGATGATAAGAGCAGATAGAGATTTCAGGTATTTAGCTAGAATTATAGTTCATTGTACATTGTGCCATTTATTGTCATTTATGGCCATATTGAAAATTTCATTAGTTATTCTTGATTTATACGTTGATTTTCGAGATGTTTCCAGCCCTTAAAAGACAAGAACCGCAAAGGAATTTTTCTTACTTGTTTTTTAGTGTTTGTCTAAGTGTTCGCAAGGAGCTGTCTTGCAATGTTTACTTCAGCGCAATATATTCCCTTGATTGCTAGAATCGTTTGCTTGCTTGCTGTCCATTTTCGTTTTGCTCTAAGATGTTGGTTCTTGTTCTTCTGTGAAATGACTTGGAATGTTAAATGGAATGGAATATAGAGTTTAGGCCAAGCACTGGGACCTATGAGGTCATTCAGCGCTGGAAAGGAAATTGATATTTAGTAGGTAGGTTTGAAAGGTGTAACAGGGGGAAAACCTCGTTGTTGCACTTTGAAATAACTGTTAGGAGAGGACGGAAGAAAGAGAATATGAATGGAGGTACAGTTAAAGGAACGAAAGAGGTTGCGGCTAGGGGCCGAAGGGACGCTGCTAAGAACCTTTAGTAATTCCTACAGTGCACCTCGTGAGGTGTACAGACCGCACTAACCCCCTACGGGGACTCTGAATGTTGACACTGGAATGTTGTGCAAGTCCATTGGCTGGTCTTTGAACATTGGTCAGCGAAGACTTGAAAATGAGAAAACCAATTCTTGTATATGAATGAATAAACACGATTCTTTTTTAAACTTTTTTCCACTTAGCGAAGCAAGTTTCCAGAGGTATATATAAATAAAACATAGACACTAGGCAAAAGTGTACTTGAATGAATAAACAGGCGTCAGAAAACCATGTCCAAAAATAGTAAGATCGGAATTAGTAAGGTATTTAGGAAACCCCAATGTAAAATTATAAAATTTCTGGTAGTTTTAATTGTTATACTTTTTATGTTTATTGCGCATATTTCCGTCTTAATTTCTTTAAATAGAAAAATAGGTAAGTTTTGATTGAGTAAAATCTAAAAATAATGGGTAGTGTACCAGGCTATGGAGGGCTTCCTAAGGAAGCCGGCTTTGAAATGCCTTATTCGTCCATTAAACACGCAACTGATACAAAGATCTTGAAATTTTTTTTAAGTTTAACTGCAGATGGGAACGTTTATTGTAGCCGTTATTCTCTCTCTCTCATACAAACACACACACGCACACAAGTAGATTAATTTCAACTGAAGTGTGTTGAGGAATAAGTGAATACCATAGATTACGTGCATCGATTAAAAAAATGGAAGGGCAGAGCAATATTAAATGAATGCAGTCACAATATCATTCATGCCTCAGAGACAGCAGCAGTCAGCTGGACAACGTAGAGAAAGAAGAGGGAAAGAAAACAGGTTAGCACAGCTTCAGAGATGGCGCACTTAGTTACGTGACAACGATAAGCTGCAATGCGTGTAGTCTGAAGGAACCTGGCTGGAAAACTGCAAGGAACGGCTCAAGGCACGACACCGATTTTTAGAAGAGTTTTATTTTTGTTGCATTAGAATTCGTGCCTGCCTCAGCAAATATGTTTTGAGTGAAATTTCTGAACTCTCGTTCTGAAGTTTGTAGAAGGTATACGAACCCATAAGAAAGGAATTAGATCTGAAATAGAACACTTAACATAAGGATGGTATTCGAGGAGCCAGCAGACATAAAATTCCGTTATGAACGCTTTCCCCGTTTGCAAAGCTCTTGCTCGCGATAGGAGGTTAGGCCTACATGTGTATTCCATGCAAATGTACTTGCGCATGATTTTAATTTCAGACTACGCGTTTACATACGCTTGTGTCCAAAGCAGAATTAAATGTCTTATTTTCTTTTATGAAGAGCATGATCCTGTAACGTATAACTTTCATCACGAAAATATATTTCAGTTTAAATTAGACCTTTATCGATCACTTGGGACTATGCTTTTGAAAACTGCAAAGCAGCGTTGAATGGTAATTATTAAGGTGCTGAGCAGTCAATAATCAAATCAGAGATTCCAGAGAGGGCACTGACTATGCCCAGTTAAAAGCTGCTTCAGTAACGATAAATCCATACGCGTAACTGACTGTTCGTGACAAAGGGCGACAGACTTCCGTCGTCCGGTTGGTGTTTTCATAACAGCTGACTCGATCATTTCTCCGATATCAGATTTCGTCACGAACGTGGCAGCATAACAACAACTAGGTTTCATATCCGTCATGGATGATCAAAAATGGTATATAATATCCTTCGTGACTCGTGGTGCGTTTCTTTCAACACAAGTCTTTCCTTAGCCTTTGAACATAATGGTCTAGGCAAGGATTGATTCGCTTACAAGATAAAGCGCTTTGGGATTATCAGATTCCATTAGGACTCTGTTGACCTAAGTATTGGTGTAGGTATTGGTAGTTAATTGACTTTGATGGGTCACAATCAGGTGTAAAAGGGACTTGGGCAAGCAACATTATGCTATGTGAAAACTCATTATAAAGTACAAAAACTACACAAACCTGTTAGGTGTGGTTTTTCGTTGTGTGTAAAACAGTGTTTTGGGATGCCTGATGAGCCATGCTGTAAACAGAATGCGTAAAAGGCATAAGAAAGTAGGAGTAAATACATTCTTCCTGTCGAAGATGATTCTGGTACCCAATTTCATCCAGATTAAATTGGCATCCCCGTGTACTTAAACGAAGACCTGTCTAGTCATAGTAGCCTACATTTTCAGCAAAAGTAAAACCAGCATGTTCCTTGAGAGAATGCCGTAATATTAACCGGCCGGCCGCACCCCGCCCTCCCCCAAAAAAAGCCATTCTTATTAAAAGCCGATCTCATTTTCTGTCTGAACATGAGAAGAAGATTCACATAAATTCAGTAAGTATATAAATATTCATGTTCAAGAATACTTCCCATATCAAGTAGCTTTAAAAATTGCGAAAGCGTTATTCCCAAACACTAACATTTTATTCAAAATATATCACATTTCTCTTTTATCTTCCTCCTCCATTACTGGAGGTTGCAACTGGAACAAAGCCAAACGTCTCTCGGCAAAAAAAAATTATTTTTATTGGAGGTCTTTGCAAGGTTTTATTTTTATTTATATTTATCAGTTGTGAAATTATTTCTTTATATACTTTCCTCCTTGCACACGGATTGCATACGTGCTTGTATGGCACTTACTCGTGTGTTTGTATATATATATATATATATATATATATATATATATATATATATATATATATATATATATATATATATAATTAGTAATACATGATTGATACTAACATTAGCTTCGTTATAGCGTTGCATCTTTGGATGGAAATTAATTAAACCATTGCAGAATAGTTCCAGCCTCCATTTTTCTCTTCCCGTCCGAGTGCAGAAAAATAACACGTTACATCCGGAAATAAAAAAAAATAAAAACTTCCCGTTTGCTTGAATTCACACAATTCTAATAAAGCTGATATAGTCGACCTTACTTTGACATTCGCCTAATTTCATGACCTTGCTTTCTGAAGTAGATTTCAGCCACTTTATTACGTCAACGTGTTGGGTATACTTGGTGTGAGCTAATTTTGGCAACCGATAATCCCTCGAGATCCCGATTCCCTCGAACTTTAAACTCTGCCTAATTCACTGGTATCAATTTCGTCGGGAAGGATGCTGGCAGATCGAATCATCGTATAAGGAGCCAACGAGAAAACAGTTAGCACACATTTTCTGTAAGTTCATCTTTGATTAGGCTTAACAAATTCAGATTTATTGAAAAGTTTACGTAATTTGTCGTGTGGCTGTACGTTCGTTTATGCTCATTTATTCGTTCATTCATATGTTCTTCCGTTTGGATATTTTAATTGTAAATTCTTTTCATCCTTTTTCATATTAACGTCCAATCTTTATTAATCACCAGTGCCAGCAGTCAACACAGTTCATGCGGTTATTTTTCCACTGAAATGTTAATTTTTTCACAAGCGTTATACTTCTCTCAAAAGTATTCTTATTCGAAGATGAAAGCGGAAAATAAACATTAATCCATCAATCAATCAATATTTTTATTGACTTCATAATCAGACCTCGAACGCAACCAGTTAATGAAATGGAATATACAATTTAGGCCGAAGGCCAAGCGCTGGGACCTATGAGGTCATTCAGCGCTGAAAGGGAAACTAAGAGTAGAAGAGTTTAGAGGTGTAACAAAAGGAAAGCCTCGCAGTCGCACTATGAAACAAATGTTAGGAGAGAGTGGAAAACATAACAGATGATAACAAATCCAAGCGAAGATTTTATCTCTGGAATGAAATACCTTATAATACCATAAAGTACTAAATAATTTCCTGCTCATCATGAGAGTTCATAAAATGGCCTCTGAGAAAAACGTGATGTTTATCATAAAAGATATTAAATGAAAAACCTATTTCTCCCAGAGAAAGGTTCTTCCTGGTGTAGATCTACAGATGAACATAAAAAATTATTTAATGCGAATAGAACCGAACTTCTGACGAAAAATGGGAAGCGAACAAAGAAAGAATGGGCCTTTTCCGGCCAAATCGCCTCCACTTAAACGTTTGGATCCAGTCCAGAGAAGAAAAGAAGAAAGAGTTTTCGGAAGTAGGGGCCATATAAAGCTCACGGAAGAAGGGAAGGAGTCAAGACAACAGCAGATAATAAAAAAGGAAAAAAATTCGCCAAAGTTTCTTCGGCGCAATCGAGTTTTCTGTAGAGCCGCTACAGCGTATAATCAAGGCCACCGAAAATGGACCTACAGTATCTTTCGGTGGTCTCGATGTAATGGTGTATGAGCCGCGACCCATGAATCTTTAACACGGCCCGCTGGTGGTCTATTCTATATTTTTGCCAGAAGCACAATTAACCTAAAAAAAAAAAAAAAAACTACTGAGGCTAGAGGGCTACAATTAGTATGTTTGAAGATTGGAGGGTGGATGATCACATACCAGTTTGCAGCCCTCTGGCCTCAGCAGTTTTTAAGATTGAGGGCAGACAGAAAAAGTGCGGACGAACAGACAAGCCCGGCACAACAGTTTTCTTTTACAGAACACTAAAAAAGAAACTGCATCCCACTTACTTTCACATTATCTAACGTGGCAAGGGATTTGCATGCAGATGAAGGATCGGGAGAGCTTTTTCCACTTATTTTGTCGGGTGTTGTCGAATACATTACAGGTTGTGTGACTCTAGATGGAAATCAGACTGAGAACAGTAGATAGTGAATGGTAAATCTGTTGTCATTCACATTTCCTAGGGATTTTTTTTCCCGTAGGGGTTAGTGCCGTCAGTGCACCTCATGCGGTGCACTGTAGGCATTACTTAAAGGTTCTTTGCAGCGTCCCTTCGGCCCCTACTTGCATCCCCTTTCAGTCCTTTTACTATACCTCCGTTCATATTCTCTTTCTTCCATCTGACTTTCCACCCTCTCCTAACAATTATTCAATTATTCAGTGCTGAATAATACCTCATAGTTCCCAGCACTCGTCCTTTGGCTTAAGTTTTATATTCCAATCCACAAGTTATTATTGATAAAAGTGGAAGATATGACAAAGCAAGAAAGAATGAAAAGGTACTATTTTTAGTCGGTCACAGTATTTAAATGGAGAATTCAGATAATAAAAAAAGTATGAAGATTATTCATCGTAAAAACAAATGTTTTTCTGAACTTTGGGAAAAGTTATGAGGCCTGACGACCGACTCTATGTTTTTATAATGACTGACTTTGTTTTTTTAAGAAAATCTTTTCGAAGGACCTGAAGGCAAAAAAAGTCTTGGAACTCGGAACCGGTTAAAGATTAATGGAGGGCTCTCTCTCTCTCTCTCTCTCTCTCTCTCTCTCTCTCTCTCTCTCTCTCTCTCTCTCTCTCTCCGACGCGGATCGAATGATAATGATTTAGAAGGAGGTTTCGGACTAAAATGAAACTTTCCTCCACACCTAATTAGCCTCCCTTAATATTCATGGCTTTAAATTAGCGTTGATTGATTGATTTATGGTTACTAAAACTGGCGTCATAGCATGTAGGTAATTGACGCTGTTTAAATTAAAAGCTTTTGAAAGTTCAGGTATTTTTAAGACATTTTATTCGTGATACATTCTCTCTCTCTCTCTCTCTCTCTCTCTCTCTCTCTCTCTCTCTCTCTCTCTCTCTCTCTCTCTCTCTCTCTCTGTGGCTTGATACTTGTGTTGGCAGTCTACTATCTTTAGTATAAAATTAATATGGGCCAGATCATAGATAAAAAAATAATCTTAATAATTTATTTTCGTAAGTTCTGGGAAATGTCCATGAGTAGAGTTTTGTCATCTACTTAAGAAAACTGTAAACTAAATATTTAACCTGACAGAAAAAAAGTGTAAACTAAATATCTAACCTGACAGAAAAAAGTGTAAACTAAATATTTAACCTGACAGAAACATTGTTTTACGACAAGAAAAGGTGTTGTAATCTTACAATCAATGACACTGTTCTACGTGCGTCTCGTCTCTGAGTGATCCAAGAACTTTCCTTTCGAGATTACGGTAGTAAATGATTATACTCTCCGAGTTATACTAGAGCAGTGGTTCTTAACCTGTGGTACCTGTACGAAACCGTAAACCTGGGGGTGCGAGACATGATAGCTAGCAAGGTTTGTATCACTAATCCTTTTCATACGTTTGTATTGTATTTATATTGGATGGGGGTACGAGAAAATTTTCTGAGATATCAAGGGGCACAGGCACTGAAAAAGGTAAAGAACCACTGTAACAGAGGGATGTACTGAGCGCGAAAAGGTAGTAGAAATCAGCTCAGCCTCGCAAATTTGTTTTTCCTCTTATCAGGTACGTAATCGACTTGGCCTCCAGTTTGCTCTCGCGTTACCAGAGAAGCAACTGGGCTTTCGCCAACTGAGTCTGGGAAATTCTCTCTCTCTCTCTCTCTCTCTCTCTCTCTCTCTCTCTCTCTCTCTCTCTCTCTCTCTCTCAAGAGTACTGAATAAGTTCCATTTTAAAATCTCGCTTTTTCGGTCTGGGAAATGGCTGATTCTCTCTCTCTCTCTCTCTCTCTCTCTCTCTCTCTCTCTCTCTCTCTCTCTCTCTCTCTCTCTCTCAAAGAATACTGAATAAGTTCCATTTAACATTCACATTTTCTGTCTGGGAAATGACTGGACTCTCTTCTCTCTCTCTCTCTCTCTCTCTCTCTCTCTCTCTCTCTCTCTCTCTCTCTCTCTCTCTCTCTCTCTCAAGAGCACTGAAT
>NC_089799.1:9075874-9248374 GCF_040412425.1 Macrobrachium rosenbergii
ACGGGATTTGCCCTTGAAACGGCTCCCTTTCTCGTTCTGTTTCTCCTTTGATTGTGTTTGTTTAATTCAGTAAACTTACAAAACTTTTATTATTATTATTATTATTATTATTATTATTAGTAGTAGTAGTAGTAGTAGTAGTAATAGTAGTAGTAGTACTAGACGGGATTTGCCCTTGAAACGGCTCCCTTTCTCGTTCTGTTTCTCCTTTGCTTGTGTTTGTTTAATTCAGTAAGCCTCAAACATTTGCCGTATTATTATTATTATTATTATTATTATTATTAGTAGTAGTAGTAGTAGTAGTAGTAGTAGTAGTAGAAGGGATTTGCCCTTGAAACGGCTCCCTTTCTCGTTCTGTTTCTCCTTTGCTTGTGTTTGTTTAATTCAGCAAGCTTCAAACACTTGAAACGGCTCCCTTTCTCATTCTGTTTCTCCTTTGCGTGTGTTTGTTTAATTCAGTAAGCCTCAAACACTTGTCGTGTTATTATTATTATTATTATTATTATTATTATTATTATTATTATTATTATTATTATTATTATTATTAGTAGTAGTAGTAGTAGTAGTAGTAGTAGTAGTAGTAGTAGTAGTAGACGGGATTTGCTCTTGAAACGGCTCCCTTTCTCTATCTATTTCTCTTTCGTTTGTGTTCGTTTAATTTGTTAGGTAGTAGTAGTATACGGGATTTGCCTATGAAACGGCTCCCTTTCTCGTTCTATTTCTCATTTGTTTGTCTTTGTTTAATTCAGTAAGCTTCAAACACTTGTATTATTATTATTATTATTATTATTATTATTATTATTATTATTATTATTATTATTATTAGTAGTAGTAGTAGTAGTAGTAGTAGTAGTAGTAGTAGTAGTAGTAGTAGATGGGATTTGTCTTTGAAACGGCTCCTTTTCTCGTTCTATTTCTCCCTTGTTTGTGTTTGTTTACTTCGTTAAGTTTAGAACGCATGTAGTATTCTTAGTAGTAGTAAAATGGATTTTCCTTTGAAACGGCTCCCTCGTTATTGGTGGCACTCCGGCCGCATGTGCATAAGGAGGACGGAAGGTGAAGCTATAATAAAGAAAGCGTGCATGGAGAAATCGCGATGAAAATGGGGAAAAAAGGAAATGTGTTGCCGTGGAAAATGATCTTTCTCGTCATCTTGTCTTCAAACAGATACAAGAAAAGAAACGGAGAAAACCTCATAGACGTTACTAGATGTTATGGATATAAACCTAGAAATGTATCAACCACAGGGAAAAATAAAATGAAAATTTTGTAAATCCTGACCGGTTTCGGTTTTATTGCTAAGCCATTTTCAGTCCTCAGAAAATGGCTTAGCAATAAAGCCGAAACAAGTCAGGACTCACAACCTTTTTTTTTATTTTTATGTGGTTCATAGATTATATAAATAACGTGTAAAAGTAGGTATAATCAGTCTAGACTATACATCTTGACACCCGGCCTATGCACTGTCTTTGTCCTGATGGCTAGGAACATTTGACCCCGTAGGGGGGTGGGTGGCTAGTGCCGTCAGTGCACCTCATGCAGTGCACTGTAGACATTACTTCTTGAAGGGTCTTTGCAGCGTCCCTTCGGCTCCTAGCTGCAACCTCTCATTCCTTTTACTGAACCTCCACTCACATTCTTTCTTCCATATGACGTTCCTCACTTTCTAACACTTGTTTCATAGTGCAACTGCAAAGTTTTCCTCCTGTTACACCTTTCAAGCCTGTCAATTTCATCTTCAGCGCTGAATGTCCTCATAGGCCCCAGCGCTTGGTCTTTGGCCTAAATCCGATTCTAGAAACGTTTGAAGTGCTTTAAGGAAGAACATCTCAGTCAGAAGTGAAACTTTACATATAAATTGGAAGCTGGGAATTGCCAAAGTGAGTCGGAGATCTGTGAAATTCCTTCAGATCGGACATTTTTTAGCCCGGCTGGGTTTTCCGCCGGATTTGCATAGAAGCCAACGTTTTCTTGCCTGGCGAAATTCGTTGCTGAATTGAATCATTGGGATGCATTCGTAATTAGAAAGTTAAGCCATTTTTATTCATTTTTCGAAGAGTTTTAAGAGCCAAGTAAGCTAATACCGAATTTCACTGCGCGTAATTTTTGTACGTACAAGAGTGATAAATAGCCTAGCAAATCTAAAATCTGTAATAATACGGAGTCATCTGTAATTAAGCAGATACCACGATTTCAGGAAAAAATCCAAAATAAAAAAAAAATGACTCCTCAGCTGCTATGCTGTTATTACAGAATCATACCTAATATTTAGGACATTCGTTATTTATATTTCGTGTTGTAGTTTTCTTTCTTCCCAATCTTCGTGTTCTTGTTGTCTTTCCAGTTCAAAATTATTATTCGGCATCGCAGCGAGTTTGGTCAAAAGGCAGTTGCCTCATGGCCCTGTAATTTCTCTTTCTTGATTGTTTAGTGAATTCCTTTCTCTATCGTGATTATTGAATGAGATCCTTGTTATAATCTTAATTATTCGATTAAATTCTTTAATCTTGAAGTTAAATCGGAATTATTGATAAATTAAGACAAGTCATTCAAGCGAATCATTCTGTAACACGAATTTCAACTTTCACGAGATTCCCGCCGCAGCACCTTAAGGGAAAAGTCGTATCGAAACTTGGCTTCAGAGAAAGGGAAAATTGTGGGTGGGTGAAGGGGCCAATATACGAGGAAGATGGGATATTAGTTCCAAAACTTAGCCCATCTTCGCGGACTTTTCACGTAACTCTTGGAAGGATAAATTTAGAAGTAAATCGGGGAGTGAATTGAGCGCTTAGCCTATATAGAAGAGAAGATAGACGCTAGAGCGGTGGTTCTTAACCTGGGGTACCCGTACCCCCAAGGGGTACGAAACCTTAAACCTGGGGGTACAAGAAATGATAGCCAGTGCAATGGTAATGTATATTTGCTGTATATTTATCATATGTTTGTATTGTTTTTATATTGGATGGAGGTACGAGAACATTTTCTTAGATATGAAGGGGTACGGGCACTGAAGAGGGTTAAGAACCACTGCGCTAGAGTGAAAGTATGGAATCTTGGTGGCCTGAACCTAACGATTGTTAATGGGGTTTGTAAGATACTTAAAAAAAAAAAAAGTAGCTCATTCACAAACTATACAAAGACATTAAATTTACCTTAGGATTTAACTTTTCCTGAAAGGGTCTTTAATTAAGCCATTGATAATTATTAGCCTAGTTCCGTAGGGGAGTAGTGCCGTCAATGCACCGCTTGCGGAGCACAGTAGGCATTCCTTAAGGTTCTTTGCAGCGTCCCTTCGGCCCCTAGCAGCAACCCCTTTCATTCCTTTTACGGTACCTCCGTTCATATTCACTTTTTTATATCTTTCTTTCCACCCTCTGCCATCAATTGTTTTATAGTGCAGCTGCGACGTTTTCCATCTGTTACACCTTTCAAACTTTCTACTCTCAGTTTCCGTATCAGCGCTGAATGACCTCATAGGTCTCAGAGCTTGGTCTTTTTTTTTTACTTTTAATTAGTTCATAATTAGCGAAATGGGAAAGAAAGAATATAAAAATGCGTGAATAACGTGAAAATGACGCAAAAAAGAGGAGTGCATCAAAATGCATGAAAGTTAAACATGACGTATAAGCAACGAGAGAGAGAGAGAGAGAGAGAGAGAGAGAGAGAGAGAGAGAGAGAGAGAGTGGCGGGGGGCGCAAAAAGAAAAGAAACACAATGTACCATATTACATTCATAATTTGAAACATTACGCATAAACAACGAGAGAGAGAGAGAGAGTAGCGCAAAAAAAAGAAGAAACAGAATGTGCCAAATTCCATTAGTTGTGTGAAACATTACGTATGAACAACGAGAGAGAGAGAATGAGTAACGCCTAGAAAAGAATGTACCAAATTAAATTAAAAACGGGAAATACTAGGTGTAAGTAACGAGGGAGAGAGAGAGAGAGAGAGAGAGAGAGAGAGAGAGAGAGAGAGAGAGAGAGAGAGTGCGTAGTGCAAAATAAGAAGGAACAGAATGTGCAAAATTCCATTAGTAGTGTGAAACATTACGTACGAACAACGACAGAGAGAGAGAATAACAAAAAAAAAATGCAAAAAAAGTGGAAATATGCCAAATTAGAGAGAGAGAGTGAGAGAGAAATTAGAGAGAGAGACAGACAGACAGACAGACAAGCAGAGAGAGACAGACAGACAGACAGACAGACAGACAGAGAGAGAGAGAGAGAGAGAGAGAGAGATGTACCAAATTACATTAAAAATGGGGAATATTACGTATAAGCAACGAGAGAGAGAGAGAGAGAGAGAGTCTAATTTTACTGGAAAGCCACTCATTAGATTCATTTTCTACGCTGCTATCCCCCATCTATTTCAATTCAGTTGAGTGGCACTCGCGTTCTTCTGGGATTTACAAAACATCCATCAATTAGATTAACGCCAAGAAAAATCACGGCGCGAGATTTTGCAGGGGCTAGGATGCGTTCATTTCTAAATGTAACTTCCCGTGGGATGAGAAGCTCCTCATCACTTCTTTACACACACACACACACACACACACACACACACACACATATATATATATACACACACATATATATATATATATATATATATATATATATATATATATATATATATATATTATATTAGACAGTATATATGTGTGTCCTCCCTTCGGGATGAGAAGATATTCTCATCATTTCTTTATATGTCTTCTTTTGAGATGAGAAGATATTCTCATCACTTCTTTATGTATCTTCGTTTGGGATGAGAAGATACTCTCATTTCTTTATATTTCTCCCTTTGGGATGAGAATATTCTCATCATTTCTTTATATGTCTTCCTTTGGGACAAAAAGATATTCTCATCATTTCTTTATATATCTCCCTTTGGGATGAGAAGATTCTCATTTCTATATTCATATCTCCCTTTGGGATGAAAAGATATTCTCATCATTTCTGTATATATCTCCCTTGGGGATGAGAAGATGTTCTCATTTCTTTATATATCTCCCTTTGGGATGAGAAGATTCTCATTTCTATATACATATCTCCCTTTGGGATGAGAAAATATTCCCATCAATTTCTACAGTATATATGTTACGGTCATTTTGAGAATTGGTCATTTTGCAAACTGCCCGGTCATTTGGAAAATGACCAAAATATCTGTCAGTATGCAAAATGCCCAAATAATTAATGGTCATTTTGGAAAATGACCAGAAGTTTCGTCATTTTGCAAAATGACTATTAGTATCGTTGGTCATTTGTAAAGTTACCCCAATAGCTGCTGGTCATTATGCAAAAATAAACAAATAGTAACTTAAAAATTGATTAGGAAAAGTCTAAGTATTAATAAAGGTGTGTGTTTTTTTTATTCAACATTAAAACTTACATTACATTATAAGTATATTAGAATATTGAAAAATGACCAGAAGTTTGGTCATTTTGCAAAATGACTATTAGTATCGTTGGTCATTTTGTAAAGTTACCTAATAGCTGCTGGTCATTTATTCAACATTAAAAACTTACATTACACATTACAAGTATATTAAATATTGAAAGAACTAAAACTGAACTTGAAAATTATTTCAACAATTATCAAAATTAGCATTATCTGACTTGTTTGAACAAGAGTTGCTGCATTTACATCTGCTGTTGCACAATACTTCGTTTTGAAGCATTTACAGCGTCTGCTCCGACATGACTGGGTGCAGCTACACTTACTGATGCCCTTCCCTGGCCATGTCCCATCCAGTCTGCAATAGCTGCCTCTCGCAGACTGACTTCGCGATCCTTTATTACCTTTTCGAGTGACATAAATTTTTCAGCACATAAAGTGAACTGATTCCGACTGTACACCTGTTTAAGTAAACCATGTTTTGTCCCTAGTTTGTAAGTTCCGCCATCCATTGTCTCAGTTATAATTGCCTTTGCATTCGCAAACTCCGCTCGTCCACGGTCAACAAGTGGAATAGGAACCATGACAGTGTCCCCCTGCAAGGAATGGCAAAACGCTGTACTGATTTATCCTTCATTTTTTTAGCTTGCTTCTCTTGTTGTATTTTCGATTCCCTTCGTTCAGCCTGAATGCTGCGATTTCTACTGCATAGGCAACAGAGCACAGGATCATCAACATTGTCATTACAGTTGAACAACACTGACCAGAAGGATGACATGGAATGTTTTGACCTCCCGAGTTGCAATTTATGGCACAACTTTCAGCACTTCTCCCCTGTTCTACATTTTGATCTTCTTCATTAACTAAACAAAGTGCTTCTGCAAGCTGCTCCTCTGTCTCCATGCCTTCCATTATTTCTTCTGGTATGTTGACAGCAGAAATACCAAGATAACCTTTTCTCCGTACATGGCTTCATTAGGTGTCCTGCCAATTCCTGAATGGAAGCGCGTGTTTTTCTGCCACTGGACAAAGCGCAGTCCATTTGACCATTGTGTAGTGTTGTTATCTTTCATCCAGCAAGCAGTATTGCTTCAACATCTCTGTTTGCTCGTTCCACGGAACCCTGTGATTGAGAATATCTTGGTTTCCCATGAATTAGCTTACATTCTGGCCACATAGCAGAACTTCCTTGATTACCTCATTTGAAAATTCTCTCTCCATTGTCAGATTGAAGAATATGAGGGCTCCTTTATCACAGAAAATGTCAACCAGGTGAAAAACTACCTCCTCGGCGGTCTTAGTCTGTAGGGCTCGAAAGGCATATCATCTTGGTCAAGTGATCCTGGTAATTGAAAATGAAATTTGCTTCCATCTGGTTGACTCTGCATATCAATCAAGTCAACCTGCAAGACACAGTACAAGACAAATTATAAGTAATGCAAATATATCATCATAATTATTATTGTCAGCAGAATTATTATTATTATTATTATTATTATTATTAGTAGTAGTAGTAGTAGTAGTAGTAGTAGTAGTAGTAGTAGTAGTAGTAATAGTAGTAGTAGTAGTAGTAGTAGTAGTAGTAGTAGTAGTAGGGTCATGCATATATTTTATTACATGGGTTAGATTGGAAGGCTAGGAAATGCCTACAATAACTGGTGAATAATGTTTGTTTGTTTCGTTACTAACCTGAGCTCGAGAATTCATGCTGTTCGAGACGATTGGCTTGACAACCACACACTTCCGCACACTACTTTTCTTTGGCTGACATTCCTCACAATACTGCAAGAACAGCGTTATCTGATCACGTGAAATGTTTGCATATTTTTTTCTTTTGTTTGCCTTACATACTAGTTCTTCCTCCGTGGCCAATTATGCGATGAATAGCTAAAGTACATCAAACACATCTTCAGCACAAACGAATCGCAGCTGAGTTCCTTTCTTCTGCAACTTTTTGCACGGTGGTACCCTCAATTGTGACCTCCAGTATTTCATATTTTTGTAACAAACGATAATCCTGCTTAGTCTTCGTAGGATTAGATTGTTTAAATTCATTCAGGCGACTAATTACTCGTTCGTATTCTTCCCGGGGAAATAAACTTGAACTATTTGTAGCTTTGTTTTCTTCAGACTCTAGAAGTTTTGTTTGGAAAAGACTTTTCTTACTTTCCATTGTGAAGCTTTCAGTGTACAATATACTTCCAACAAATAAGTGATGAGAGGAGCACGAATATTTCCGTCCTCGGCCGACCTAAGTAGGAACTAACTGCCTGTTCAGACAAACATACACTTGCACACACACTTCGAAACATTTGTATCTGCTTGGGATACTAATTCGAGCGTGTTTCAAGTTCAGTTTTAGTTCTTTCAATATTCTAATATACTTGTAATGTGTAATGTAAACAATGTTGAATAAAAAAACACACACCTTTATTAATACTTAGACTTTTCTAATCAATTTTAAGTTACTATTTGTTTATTTTTGCATAATGACCAGCTATTAGGGTACCTTTACAAAATGATAACGATACTAATAGTCATTTTGCAAAATGACCAAACTTCTGGTCATTTTCCAAAATGACCACAATTATTTGGGCATTTGCATACTGACTGATATTTTGGTCATTTTCCAAAATGACCGGGCAGTTTGCAAAATGACCAATTCCTCAAAATGACCGTAACATATATATCTCCATTTGGGATGAGAAGATTCTCATTTCTATGTATACATATCCCTTTGGGATGAGAAGATATTCTCATCATTTTTTATATATCTCCCTTCGGGATGAGAAGACATTCTCATCACTTCTTTATATATCTTCCCTTTGGGATGAGAAGATATTCTCATCATTTCTTTATACATCTCCCTTCGGGATGAGAAGATATTCTCATCACTTCTTTATATATCTTCCCTTTGGGATGAAAAGATATTCTCATCACGTCTGTATATGTCTCCTGGGAAGCAGTCCATGGAGGGGGGCGGGGTTGTTGAGTGAAGATTCTCATTTGGAGCACTGTAAGTAAACAAGACAGAGTGCAGGCCATTAGTTGCTACCGGAACTCTCTCTCTCTCTCTCTCTCTCTCTCTCTCTCTCTCTCTCTCTCTCTCTCTCTCTCTCTCTCCAGGCTTTTGAATTTTTTCCAGTGTAAAACATAGATTTCATTTTTAACTCACACATTTATATATATATATATATATATATATATATATATATATATATATATATATATATATATATATATATGTAATTCTAATAACCACAATGCCCTCTTAACTTCTCGAATTCTTCGCTTTTTGCATATGCTTGTAACTACAAATAAAAATATCCAGACGGAAGAAATTGAAGGGCCTGTGAATGGCGGTCGCGAGAATCGAACCAGCATTACCATATTCAAAGGAGGTCACGTTGCCGACCTGGCTACGAGGGATAAAAATCTATCGCCTCTCGTACATACATATACGGTCGTTTTCAGATATATGTTTTGTTAGAGGCTGGAATGGGCCCATCCTCATATCAATAGCCAAAAAGCAATAAAAACGATTGCCCACTTGGCTACGATGGTGAGGATGGGTCTATTCAGCTCTAACAAAATATATATCTGAAAACGACAGGTATATGTATGTACGAGGCGATAGACTTTTATCCTTCTCGTAGCCAGGTCGGCAACGTGACCTCTTTGTGAATATGGTAACGCGGGTTCGATTCTCGCGACCGCCATTCTGAGCTCTTCAATTTCTTCCGTCTGGATATTTTCGGCTTCGTAGTTACAAGCATATGCAAAAAAGCGCGAAGAATTCGAGAAGTTAAGAGGGCATTGTGGCTATTAAAGTATATATCTGGTAAAAGTGACCAGTAGATTCTACATATATTTCAGCCCAAAAAGCAATAAAAACGATTGCCCACTTGGCTACGATGGTGAGACGGGTCTATTCCAGCTCTAACAAAATATATATCTGAAAAACGACAGGTATATGTATGTACGAGAGCGATAGACTTTTATCCTTCTCGTAGCCAGGTCGGCAACGTGACCTCCTTGTGAATATGGTAATGCTGGTTCGATTCTCGCGACCGCCATTCTGAGCTCTTCAATTTCTTCCGTCTGGATATTTTCGGCTTCGTAGTTATAAGCATATGCAAAAAAGCGCGAAGATTCGAGAAGTTAAGAGAGGGCATTATGGCTATTAGAAATTACATATGTGTCTGGTAAAAGTGACCAGTAGATTC
Organism: Macrobrachium rosenbergii; assembly: GCF_040412425.1. Lineage (NCBI taxonomy): Eukaryota > Metazoa > Arthropoda > Malacostraca > Decapoda > Palaemonidae > Macrobrachium > Macrobrachium rosenbergii. The sequence goes on from NC_089799.1 coordinate 9,085,494, forward strand.
TACATATATATATATATATATATATATATATATATATATATATATATATATATATATATATATATATATATATATATATATATATATATATATATATATATATATATATATATAATATATATATATATATATATATATATATATATATATACATACTGTATATATGAGCATATTTATGCGTGTGTATGAGTATATATATGTTATGAGTTTCTTTTGTCGTATGATTTTAGTCTTCCACCTTCTTACCTTCTTATGCTTGTATGTGTGTCCATAGCGCCTCACTTTCTGCAAACTGTATATTCTTGAAGATAAATTATTTTAAGTACTGATATCTCTCAGGAAAGCGTATAGAGACGAGTTCTATAATTTCTTCACTTTAATAAAGAACTTAGTATTATAAAGATCAGTACAAAATTAACAGGTTACAGTGGTATAAACGAAATCACTCCTGAGTAATTAACTTGACTCAGTCTATAGGGGAACACGAAAGCGAGGGGAGACATACTCTCCCTGGTGGACATAGCTCGAATTTCCTTCTCTCCTGTCGCTCTCCAGACTCTCGAACCCCTGGATTTCTTGTTATCTGCAATCTCCACCTCCTTCTAGTCCTATTGGAAGGATTTATCAGCAAGGCCTCCCCTTCAATTAGTTGATTGGGAAGGGCTGTAGAGGTGCAGTTCAAGTCTCTCCTTAGAGGACTTGATTGGAGGTGATCTTAGGAGGGTGTGTAAGGCCCTCCTAGCATGTTTACGATTGGAGGGTGTTGAAGTACATCACTTTGTCAGCCCCGATTTCCTGGAATTTCCATGAAAACGCCTCTAATGAAGGCAGGTTATAGAGCTGGCTGATGTAAGCTTTGCTGTGCTGACTCATGATTTGGATAACAATCGCGGGCCACTACTTCCCACTTTTATGATCGGTTTTATGGCTTTAGACGCGATATACCTGCTCACTGTTTTTGAGTTCGTGTCAAGTTCTACCTACGTCAACGTATTTGAATCCACGGTAATAACAACAGCTTTTAGGCGTTATCACTGTTCTCTCTCTCTCTCTCTCTCTCTCTCTCTCTCTCTCTCTCTCTCTCTCTCTCTCTCTCTCTCTCTCTCTCTCTAATTTCCCTAGCTACCTACATCACTGCTTAATTCAACTATTTCTTTATTGCCTTCTTGTGTTCTAAACCAGCAATTCTTTGTTAAATGTCCTACTTTCTTACAAACCTTGCAGATTCTAGGTTTTCTACACTCGTTTATAAAATGATTTGTATACCCGCAGTTTTCACAGGCTGTTTTTTGTCTTGCTCCTTGAGCGGAATAATTCACTTGGGTTGAATTATTTGTATTTGAGTTTTGACCATATCTATAAGGTTTGGGAGGTCCACTCTTTGTTTGATTGTATCTTCCTTTCTGATCTGGATTCCATTTTCTTTTAGCATTTTGGGCATATTTTCTTTGGAAGGTATTTGGTTTATTTCCTACTTGTCTGGAATTATCATAGAATTTATTATTCATTTTAAAAGTAGGGTTATTATTTCTGCCCTTTCTTTCATTTTGTGCTTCTGTTGTTCCCACAAATTCCTTGGATAGATTTATCTCTTTCTTTTGTATTTCTTCTCTCATTGTCTTCGATGTTTGAAGGCTGGTTTTCTTGGGATCAAGTTTTATTTTTCTGAAAGCCTTCTCCAAGGGCATTATACATTGTTCCAAATGACAAGTAATTCAGAACATGTCTTAGATCAACTAAGTTACTGGCACTATCTCCAAACTGAGTCTTACCTCCTATAGTAATGCCTGCTTTCTTTAAGTCCTCTGTTATTTTCTCTATTGCATTCTCCACGCTTGCGTGTGAATTAGCAATTGTTTTATATTGTGGTTAAGGAATCTAGTTATGTTATATAAACTGTCAGTCTTATTTACTGGTTCCCAGAGTGATAAACAAATTTCTTTATATTCTACATAGTTATTAAGTTTGCTAAAACTTGTGGAATTCAAAGTTTTATGTGCGTCTCCATGTTCTGAGCTGACTAGCAACAAGGTTTCATTTATTTTAGCTCTTTCATCTGTTATTCCCCCTGAAATTATACGACTATCTGCATCTGCTAGCCAATGATTTACAGTTTAGGATTCGAGTCTACCTTTGTCAGGATTTGAATCATCCACCTGTCCACAGAAGCGTGTGGCGGTTGTTATTACAGCCGTTTGATTCGTATGGCGAAATTGTAATCGGAGTGGGAATTTAGTCTTGAAATTCGGCTACGTCTAATTGTCGACGGTCTTAAATCGTATTGTGAATTTCTAACTGTGTTCAGTAATTCATCAAATACTCTTTGCATGGCCATACAAAAAAAATTATTCAACAAGTATCAATTATATAAAAAAATTTGTTATAATGTATTTAAATTAAATTAAATTTGTCAAATTGTCACAGTAAAAACTAAATTCTCTACTGAGTTCAAGTGCACAAGTAAAACCTCCTTCAATACACAAAAGACATTCTTACATGAAACTGGGCATCATATCATCAAAAATTCATCACAATGAGCACACATATTTATATATAACTCCTCAAATAATCATCACCAACCGAGTGAGAAAAAAAAAAACTAATTCCCTATCTAAATTATTTACTGAATAATTAATTATCATAGAGAGAGTAATACTGGTATTTATGCAAAAGGAATTTTATTCACTAGAGAGAGTTTTCTTAATTTTCAATCTTATAGAAAGATGTAAAAAAAATATCTTCACTTACTCACACATTAAGAGAGAGCGAACAGTAAATTCATTTCTAGCTGACTTACTGTGGTTGTTTTCATGACACTGCTAAGTTGTATTTTTGCTGTGACTTTTTCGCCGCCGTAGCCTCATAAAAGATTCTCTGCGTCTGCGTTGTTTCCCAATCACTTCGATGAAATTTCGCAAACACTTTTCTTGTTATGGTTGCTGGGTTCTGGCTCAATTTGTTGACGGTAACAGTTCTAAATGTGTTTTGTTTCTTCGGAACGAACCAATACTGTTTTTTATTCACACTGGATCTTTGCGCTCTCTTGTAGGATTCTATGTCTTCGTATAATATTTGCTCGCTGCCACAAAATCTAAGTTCGTTCTGTAGAATTTCGTTTCACTGTAACTTAAATAATTGCGCTGATAATTTCGTTAATGTTCGTTTGTTTCGTCTCGCCTTCAGGATCCTTTGAAGCTGCCACCATATTTGTAATGCTTTTTCTTTTTTGTCGTATGATTTTAGTCTTCCACTTTCTTACCTTCTTATGCTTGTATGTGTGTCCATAGCGCCTCACTTTCTGCAAACTGTATATTCTTGAAGATAAATTATTTTAAGTACTGATATCTCTCAGGAAGGCGTATAGAGACGAGTTCTATAATTTCTTCACTTTCATAAAGAACTTAGTATTATAAAGATCAGTACAAAATTAACAAGTTACAGTGGTATTAATGAAAGCACTCTTGAGATATTAGCTTGACTCAGTCTATAGGGGAACACGAAAGCGAGGGGAGACGTACTCTCCCTGGTGGACACAGCTCGAATTTCCTTCCCTCCTGTCGCTCTCCAGACTCTCGAACCCCTGGATTTCTTGTTATCTGCAATCTCCACCTCCTTCTAGTCCTATTGGAAGGATTTATCAGCAAGGCCTCCCCTTCAGTTAGTTTATTGGGAAGGGCTGTAGAGGGTGTGATTCAAGTCTCTCCGTAGAGGACTTGATTGGAGGTGATCTTAGGAAGGTGTGTGAAGACCCTCCTAGCATGTTTGATTGGAGGTGTTGGAAATACATCACTTTGTCCAGCCCCACTTTCCTGGAATTTCCATGAAAAACGCCTCCTAATGAAGAGCGGGTTATAGAGCTGGCTGATGTAAGCTTTTCGGCTGTGCTGACTCATGATTTGGATAACAATCGCGAGGGCCACTACTTCCCCCTTTTATGATCGGTTTTTATGGCTTTAGACGCGATATACCTGCTCTGTTGTTTTGAGTTCGTGTCAAGTTCTACCTACGTCAGCGTATTTGAATCCACGGTAATAACAACAGCTTTTAGGCGTTATCACTGTTCTCTCTGTCTCCCTTTTATTCTTTATGCCTCTCTCTCTCTCTCTCTCTCTCTCTCTCTCTCTCTCTCTCTCTCTCTCTCTCTCTCTCTAATTTCCTAAAACTACACTACATATATATATATATATATATATATATATATATATATATATATATATATATATATATATATAAAATAGATAGATAGATAGACAGATAGATAGATAGGTGAATGAATATATATATAATAAATATATAATATATATACATATATATGTACAATATGTAATATATATATATATATATATATATATATATATATATATATATATATATATATATATATATACACACCCACACACACACACACACAAACGCTAAATGGCCAAAAGCGCCCAGGTCCTTGACTTGACCGCCTAAATGTCAAAAAATCAACAAAATTCTCTCTCTCTCTCTCTCTCTCTCTCTCTCTCTCTCTTAAGCTACGACGAGAGACAACAGCAACAGCCGTGACAGACGGAGAAAGCAATACCGAAATCTCGTAACGGTCAACATCCTACAACAGAATTTATGGCCCCATAAATCACATTTATTGGAAAACCATATTAGTTTAGAGAAAACCATAAATTGCGGTTATTTCTCCTCTGTTCGATCGCGCACTACTTCAGAGGGTCAAGATTGGACCGCCTTGTTGTCAAAATCCTGTCCCATAAGGTATATCGTAGAAAGAAAGGTAGGCTAAAGACGATATTATATACTCGTACATTATGGGTTATCGCTGTACAAGAATAAGTAGTTTTGTCTCTGTTATTTCACACTGGACAATAGATAAGCATTAATAATAATAATATGTAATAATAATAATAATAATAATAATAATAATAATAATAATAATAATAATAATAATAATAATAAGAGTCATCGCCATACAAAATATGCAGATTTTTTCTGTTATGTGACAATGGACAATGATTATTCAAGACGAAAAACATTATTATTATTATTATTATTATTATTATTATTATTATTATTATTATTATTATTATTATTCGATGGAAGAAGGATATTATTATTATTATTATTATTATTATTATTATTATTATTATTATTATTATTATTATTTGCAACCTCGATTATGAAAGCAAAAATGCCGCAACGAAAATAAATCTAGAAATAAGAAATACACCGTGAAAGAGAAATAACAGAAATCACTATTTATTGTTTCGTTACAAGAACCTGCTACTGTATATCGATTTCATTTATTCTGTTACTGATTCAAGGGCGAATTCCACTGCAGAATTCACTAAGATAGCTTGATTATCTTTGTAATGTACTCCAAGAAAAGAAAAAAACAAGAGATTTAGCTTTCCAAGAGGCCTGGTGAACCCGGAACCTTTGTAAATAAAAGCTGTTTTATGATCAGTAGGTATACATTGGTACTTGATATAATTATTCAAGAATGGGAGCCAGTTTAAGTAAACTGACTTTGAAAATATACTGTTGATTCAGTCTTGTTTTCGGTAAATAATAAATTTTGCTTCATCATAAAATAATTGAATACTTGAAAAATAATGGCCATTGCTTTACGCCCTTAGCTGCGACCTCTTCCATTCATTTTACTGTACCTCTGTTCATATTTCCTTTCTTCCATCTTACTTTCCACCCTCTCCTAACAATTGTTTCATAGTGCAACTGCGAGGTTTCCTCCTGTTACACCTTTCAAACCTTCTTACTGTCAATATTCCTTTCGGCGCTGAATGACCTCATAGGCCCAGCGCTTGGCCTTTGGCCTACATTTTATATTCCATTACTATAAGGAATCAGCCAGAAGCCCTTTGCGTCACTTGACGTGGGAGACGACGATTGTGATAATGACGACGAATGTGCGTGATGAATAACATCATTTTCCAAACGAACGAGAGAGAGAGAGAGCAAGGATAATTGAAACGCACAGACATAAGGTGCATCATTTATGTTAATCAGAAACTAGATTATTCTCACTCGGACAGTAATTGCCTTTGTGTTCCAGGATCTCGGCACATGACAGACACGAAAACAAACACGTGAAGCCATTAACAGCACACAAACACAGCCACATCTTTGCTTACATTAATTTCTTTGCTTTTTCTTCGCAGCGTCAGGATGGTAGCAATTTCGAAATGCCCTGGGGTACTAAAAAGGGGGGGGGGGAATTAGTGGTAGCAAAGTTACATACAACATTTCAGACGGAATTTCATCGACCACTGGAGAATATTTCTTATTAAACTTGTTTACCTCTCTCTCTCTCTCTCTCTCTCTCTCTCTCTCTCTCTCTCTCTCTCTCTCTCTCTCTCTGTCACACACACAGAGCTTAACTAAATATACTTGTGTTCTTTCGCATATGCTACGTGTATGTAAAACTCTCTCTCTCTTTCTCTCTCTCTCTCTCTCTCACGCACACACAGATACACATACATATACAAACACTCACAGAGGTACACACAGCTTATTCAAGTATGGTTCGCGCATGCATTATATATACTGTATACGACCTTGACATTCGTGATTTATGATAATTCGAGTATAGCGTGTGTGTGTGTGTGTGTGCGTGTGTGTGTGTGCAATTAATGGCACAGTCTCATTAAAAAGAGATAAAAAGGGAGATGACCTTATGATATTATCTAATTAAATCTTAAATAAAGGTTAATTAACGCTGCAGTGTCAATAACGAGTTAAATGGAAATCCAACTGACATTTGGCTCAAAGTAAGCATAATTGTTACGCTTCCTAGATCAGCGAGAAGGTTTTAAAGCCAAGTAACCCTTATTAACATTTAAAATTTTCCTCACATGAGAAAGAAACAAGTCTTAATGCAATGTCCTCTTCTGGAATCTTTCCCCCGTTCCCATAGAAGTTTAAATCGCTGCAAGTCCCATCAGTAATACAATTCTGGAAGCTTTCCATGATTCTAGGAAGCCTTATACTGATAGCGAATGTCCTGGTCTTCTAATGCGATTTGTGATCTACGTTTGTTTCCAGGACGAGCCCAGGAACCGTCCTGAGATTCGACAGTTTCTGTAGATGAAACTTGAGAATCTGGAAATTTCTGTAGATGTAACTTGAGAATCTGGATATTTCTGTACATGAAACTTGAGAATCTGGAAATTTGTGTAGATGAAACTTAGGAATCTGGAAACTTCCGTAGATGAAACATGAGAATCTGGAAATTTCTGTAGATGAAGCTTGAGAATCTGAAAATTTCTGTAGATGAAACTTGAGAATCTGGAAATTTCTGTAGATGAAACTGGAGAATCTGGAAATTTCTGTAGACGAAACTTGAGAATCTGGAAATTTGTGTAGATGAAACTTGGGAATCTGGAAACTTCCGTAGATGAAACATGAGAATCTGGAAATTTCTGTAGATGAAGCTTGAGAATCTGAAAATTTCTGTAGATGAAACTTGAGGCTGGCAATTTCTGTAGATGAAACTGGAGAATCTGGAAATTTCTGTAGATTAAACTTGAGAATCCGGAAATTTGTGTAGATGAAACTTGAGACTCTGGAAATGTGTGTAGATGAAACTTGAGAATCTGGAAAGATGGAGAATAAAAGTATGAAAGTATGAACTCGATGGTGGGGACATCTGAATACTTTCAGACATGAGAATTCTGTCAGCGATCTTCGGTTTTAAGTACTTATATATAAGCCTTAGCTTGAATCTGACATTCTTATTGTCTAAGGATTGTTCTGTGTGTGTGTATATATATATATATATATATATATATATATATATATATATATATATATATATATATATATAATATATATATATATATATATATAATATGAGTGTGTGTATGTATACATTAATGAAATGCGGCAGAATATCTTCTTAAAATATACATTATTATTATTATTGGATTGTTTTGAAGTACTTTTTCAGCTACCTAAAATATGACCTAAAATATGACCTCCCTGCAAGTTGTATTTATAAACATCCTTTTCACCTTCTTTCACCCATTTTCTGCACCCTCTGTAAATATCCGTACAACTCTTTCAAAGAATCACTAAGATCTATGAATGATAGCGATCTTTCGGTTCAGCAATTCCATCTCTTCTTATGTCGTTTTCTTTCCCCTACCTTCACGTTGAAATCACTTAGCACAGCCATCCTCCCGTGTTGTCTCAATCCAGCCAAGCACAGACTGAAACTCTCGCTATTTTTTAACTCTCAGTAGCAAGTGATAAACCTTAACCTCATATGTGGCGTCAAATTCTTTGGGTTGTATTTTCACTAATAATATTGGCTTCTGAATTTTAGGTATTAATATCCTCTTTGTTTCTTTAAGAGTATAATAATCACAATTAAAGCTTTCAGTGTCGAGAAAAATGCATTAAAGGAGCAAAAAAAAATTTTTTTTAACCATTCACACTTTCAATTAATGTAGGTTGGTCATTGCTTAATGCCTAAGTGCTGAGAACCGCCAGCAAATCAAGGGACTGCTATTTGTGTGGAAGTGTATCGAGGAAGCTATAACAAATGAACTGAATTGACTCTAAATGCACTGTTGAAATGGCTCCAAAATTAGTATCAATCATCCGAGTTTCAAAATTATAAGTTTTTTTATTTCTTTTATTCGAGAATACGATTTGCATGTGGATATGTTGTAGTGGAAACAGTTTATGGAAATTGTACTGTGTATTTCATCAGTCTAAAACCCAAAATCTGTGATTTTCATGTGTTATATTTTGTCAGTTCAATACATATTGCACTCAGGTACATATCAATACATATTGCACTCAGGTACATATACGCCAACTGGGTGCATTTGGCACACTATGTACATTTGTTATATTTTATTCACTTGAACCACTGGGTATAGTTGATCTATTTGGTTCATTAGGTCCACTTAGTCCATAGTCTCTATGAGATCCTCTCACCTCATTCGGTCAGGTTGGTCTACTGGGTGTTCCTTGGGACACTTGGATAAGAAATTGTCGAAAAGTGTAAGAAGAGCCATCATATTCATGGTCTACCTTAGGTAGTTCCCAGCTCACTAGCCTCTGCTCAGACTCTTCAGCATCTCCCTTTTAACATACGTTAATTTCTCTCATTTTTCGCATGAGAAGAAATATCCTGTATTATCCTCTTCTTTAAGGAGGGCGAAAACTTCACCCTTGCATTTCCCTTTGAAGGTTACTCGCTACTGAGGGAAATATAGGTTAAAAAGAAAGGTTTTAGAGGCGCCGTTACAAAGGCAAGACCTGTAATGCTCACATTGTCCTTATGTAAGGCCAGTAAGGGTGTTACGTAGAACCTGGAACCTTCGCGCCATTGGGTAACATTACGAAACAGGATTCCGCTGCTAAACAAGGAAGATTACGAGCATATAACCCAAGACCAAAAGTGATACGTAGCTTTTTTATATTGTTGAAGAAACAAGCGGTTGACGCCATGAAGGTAAAGAGGGTAAGTAACGATGACATTATGTCAAATGGTTTGAAACTGCCTTAGATATCTTGTAGTCAAATAGGTTGCGAATCTTGGCTGACGTTGTACTTGCGTATACGACATGCCGTTATTTATTGCATTTGATTTTATCATTCATATTTTGAGGGAAATTGGTAAAGAGGGTAAGTAACGATGACGTTATGTCAAATGCCTTGAAACTGCCTTTGATATCTTGGAGTCAAATAGGTTGCGAATGTTGGCTGACGCTGTAGCGTATACCAAATGCCATTATGTATTGCTTATGATTTTATCATTCATATTTTGAGGGAAACACCTTGATAAATTATTATTAAATATCCGACATTAGTAGGAGACATGGGAAATGGGGGTGATAGTATGTCAAGGCTTAGGCACTGTTGTGCGTTTTCCCTTCCCCTTAATCCAGCAGGTAGCCCCTGGGGGATCCCATTGCTAAACCGCGGTATGGGTGGGGCGTAATCCAAAGCTAAGTGCCGTGTAACTTAGTAAGGCAGGAAATTCGTGAATCATATCATTGTCCAGAAAAAACTAACACATGGTCATAGTTGACGGTCATAGATTAGGTTAGGGAGGCAGTCTAATATAACCTATTGTAGGATGCCCAGTATACTAAACTTACTAGACTGGAGAGCTGGAATCTCCCTCGGTATTTCTAAGCAGTGGCTCCACACGGACTGTATGTAACAGTTCCGTGAATACAAAAGTCATCAGGAGGCCATATGTTCCAGAAGGGATTGGCTAAGCAAATCTATTATAAAAGTAACCATACTAACCTAACGTACCCTACCTAACCTAACAGGCCATGTTACTTAGCCGCGGGTTCGGCCACCCAGAAACCCTGGTGAAGGGAACTCCACTTTTTACCCAAAGTTCCCCTATAACACAGCGCATGCACAATATAAAAAAATATAATCAGTTTTGAGGTTAATTACAGTCAACCGACAAAAAATGACAGTAAATTCTTGATAAGTAAACAAGATACTGGAGAAAAAGTCAAATTCCAAGGTAATACCCGACACAGAGCTAATACTTAGCTCTACCAATTAATCATATCATTGTTTCTAAAAAACACATACATGGGCATGGGTGATGGTCATAGGTTAGGAAGGCAGTCTAATCTAACCTAATGTAGGGTGCACAGCCCTTACTAGACTGGAGTTCTGGATCTTCCCCCATCCCTCCTCCTTAACCCGATGTAGAGTGGCTTACGTCATAAAGCATGGTGATGCAGCCTAATCTAACCATTATTTAGTGTAATCCTGATCTAGGTTGCTGGGTCCTCACCTGGCTAGAAGGCTTTTACCCTCCCAGGACCCCCCACCCTAACCTGTCAAAGTAGCTTCCCAGAAGATGTTTCTAAGTAACAGCTCTGCACGGACTGTATCGAACGGGTCCATGAATGTGAAAGTCATTAGGGAGACATATTTTCAAGAAGGGATTGACTAAGGAAATAAATCTATTATAAAAGGAACCATACTAACCTAATGTACCCTAACCTAACCTAACCCAGTAGGCCGTGTTACTTAGCAGGGCTCTGCTCCCAGCACCCCAGGTGAAGGAAACCACTTTTTACCAAAAGTTCCCCAATAACACTGTGCATTCATGATAGCATTCCAGGATGGCCAGCATACAATAACAATTAGTTCTGAGGTTAATTACAGGTTGACTGACAAAACATAACGGTAAATTCTTGATAAGCAACCAAAATACTATAGAAAAAGTCAATTTCCAAGGTAATACCTGACGCTGGGCTCTTACTTAGTTCCAGTGACATAGTTATATTGCCTACTATACATACATATATTTGTGTGTGTAGGAACAACAATATGCACAACATTTCTTTCCGTGGGAGCCTTAAATGAACAGTTGCAAGCCTGTAGAGTGACTTGAGATTCAAAAGCATAGCATTTAGGAGGTGGGGCATTGTACTTATGGATTGACTTACTCTAGGTTTGTTATCTGGTTCCACTCCACTGAAGTAGCCCTGTGGGACTTACAAATTAATTTGTCATATGCACCATTATGCCTATACAGAGGTATTTGAAGAGTCATAAATTTGAAGAATCATAACCTGGGCCCACTTCATGTTAATTGTCAAATCTTCAGTACATTTACAGGTCTTATATTTACTGAGTAGTGACTACAATCCAGTTATACTTTTCTTACAAGTAATGTGTACAAACATGCCTAAGAATTTATAGGTATATCTTTATGATATTAAATAAAAAAAAATTAACAAGTTGAATTCCTGAACGTAATTGTGGCTTGATCATATTTCAGAACGCAATGCTGTCTTCTGACTCAGAGAGTGAGCTCGAGCCATCCAGTAAGAGACAAAAGATTGAGATGAACGGACGGCAAAAACTTGAAACACCTAAGCGAAGTGTCAGACAGGGCAGGCAAGCTAAGCAGAGAAACCAAGAAAATCGTGAAATAAAGACAGAATCATCTGATGAATCCAAAATTAAAGTGAAACAGGAAATAGAAGATGAGGTTAGTACAGCACTACATAAGTTGGTTTTCTAACCTGTCAGGTTACATGTGCCCGATCATGCAGTAAGTTTAAAGGGTTTCAGAATTTGTCTCAGCCTTAAATCCTAGGCAGGATGAAAGTACTCACCACGTGGACTTGGTTTTATGTTGATCTTAACTAGAAATTAGTTTTTACAACCTGAATTTTTTCATTTTTTTTTTTTTTTTTATACTAGATGTATTGAAAATGGGGAATTCTTTAAAGTTTTCACATGCTAGCCCAAGATGTACATAAAAGTTTTAGATAAATGAACTGTTCCAGAATATATTATTTCTTATTCAGTATTGGTTTCAACTTATTCTTGTATGCTACTCTGTAGTGTTACTTATATTGTAGAGATTCACATGGAGGAAACATATTATTTCTTACCCTTTTTTTGCTATACAGTATTATTGTTTTATCCACAGAAAGAGGACTTTTCTCCATCTTATGGAGGCCTCTCAGAATATGAACTTCAGATACAGAAGAATCTAGAAGCCAGAGCACAGTTCATGAATTCTTTAGATATATTTGCTGCAAAGGAAAACCTTTTGGAACTTAGTCCTAAGACTCCAAAGGCCGTCAAAAAGGAGTACAGAGGAATTGCAAGAGAACGAAAAACTCCTCCAGAGCCGTAAGTTGTTCTCACAGTACTCATGAGATACAGGCTCATTGCCTTAGGTTTTATCTCTAGATTGTATGCATAATCAGTTTTCATATCCATAGTTCAGTATTGTGCCTTTCTACTTAATGTATTCAGCATTAGGTTCAGTATTAAGAAAACTGGAATATTATGCCCTTAAAAGTAAGAAATGGCTGTTGAAGATTTTTTGTAGCTTTTTTGGACTTTTACAGTAATTTCCTGTGTAAAGTAATTTTTTTTTTATTATTCACTTTTACAGTATTTGCCTAAATAAATTAAATAATTCAGTATGAGCAGAAACTTTCTATAATGTCACTGATCACATTTGAAAACCACATGCTTATGAGGCATTAATGTTCTTCTGCTAGGAGGGTAAAGGAAAAAAATAGGTGAGGAAATTCAAATAAGAAATAAAATGTGCTTCAAATGATCAGAAAAGGATGGCAGAAAACATCCTTATAGAAATAATGTAAGAGAGGGGAAGAGAGATTAAATGAATCTTTACACTTAAGAGGCCAGCCTGATTGTAGCTGGGTCCTGTTGCAGATACACCTCAGGCATGGAATCATTAGCTCTAGTGTTTCTCATAAGCTATTCGAGCTGTGAAAAAGTACAAAAGGTTTGTGTTGTAGCTAATGTATTCCATTAGATACATTTTCGTGTATCATGGTCAAGCATCAACAAGATGTACTGTTTATATTAGTCATCATTCCAAGCACAGTGTTGTGTTTTCAAAGGGAAATTTTGTCACAGAGAATGAATGGGGTATATTACCAGGTGTGCTTGTATTGTATACGTTATATATGTTGAGAATAGTATTTCCTAAACTTCTATTTTTTTTCTTATTTTAAAAGGCAAGAAATCCGCAGAAGTCTGAGGCAACGAAACATGACTCCAGATGGAGCCAATTTGGTCTTGCCTTCAGATAATGAAGTGGCCAAAGCAGCGTCTCAATATGTGGAAGACAGACCGCGACCTTCTCCAGGTATGATGGATATGGATTCTTGATTTGATTTTTTTATTCTCATGCATTTAATCTAATTCTTATCTGGTTACATGTGCCTAATCCTGTAGTTTTATCAGTTGCTGTCTGTTTACATAGTAAAACTGCTGGTCTCCTGACCCAGAACTTTTTGTAGTAAGTCTGAACATCACAGGAAATTACTTTACTGCTACTATTATCACCTTCTTTTGTTTCTGGGGAACTGCTGACTGCAGAATGAGGTACATGTGAATTGATGGTCTTATATATTGAAAGATAGATTTTAATCAGTAACATTTATATGCACAGATTTTACTTTAATAAGCTGTGAAAATGGCATAGTCATTGTTTGTGGTGCCATTTTCATTCTAAATGAAATTAAATTCCTGATAATGCTCTGAAAGTTATGACAGTATTTTCTTATTCACATGTGTCACAAAGTTACAAAGTCAAGAGTTGTTGGTTCAATTCAGCAGAGAGTAAAAAGTGTATTAGCTTATGTGCACATATGTGATAATTGTTTGTATGTATATTGAAAATACTAATGTCTTTTTATGCAGTCTCTGATGTATCATTTAATTTTAACTTCATTCTTGCAAAGGAAGAGGTTCAGGAAAATCCGTTGAGGTTGTCAAAGCATAATTTTTTCTGCTCAAAAGTAATATTAAACATTTCTTTCATATTACACAGGCCCAGCTCCATTGATAGATTATTATGAAAAGAGTCATAAAGAGGAATGTGAAATGACTGTGAGTGACATATCAAAGATATCTCAAAGTGCAGGGAAAAGCTCTGTATGGTCTGGCAGTTTGACAAGGTTAGTATGCAAAAGTGTTCATTGTGTTAGAGGGATAAGAAGATACATTGCATTCACTTAATGGATATGGAAGTTTCATTTAAGTAAGCCCAGATGACAAGTAATTATCATCATCTTTAAAATACAGTAGTATTATGAGTAAGGGAATTTGGAAGTTGGACTGATGTGTGGAAATAGACAAAAGGGAACGGATGTAAAGTACAGGCAGAAAACAATGCAACTGATGCGGAAAGGACATTTCAAGAAACCTTTAGTGTTGTCCACAGTGTGTCATGCAAGGAACACTGAAAGCAGGATTCCCTGCTGGTACTTCATATGTTAGGGTGCACATAAGCAGATCATAATCTTGTATCACACCCTTGTCATATACACATTATATATGTAGCTGTGTGTGTGAAATATTGGGATTTTTATATAGAATTCTGAGACTTAAGGTGCAGAATTACTCTATTAATAGATTATACAATAATTTACTAGAACAATTACTGAAACGCTATAATGGTCAGGATACATCTTAAATCAATTTTAATGTTGTAGTGTTTGACTTAAGGTTTTGCAAAATATCCCATGATAAATAGCATTTTATATGTACTGTATGTATTTATATTATTATATAATTTTTACATTTTTTAATATACTAAATACTTGATTACAGATTTGTTTTCCCATATGTAATATGAAATATTTTGTAATGATGTTTCAAGTACTGATAATCAGAATATTGTTGACAGGGATACAAATATAATTTGTTCTGTGTTAGGAAATATTATCTTTGTATACATGAATTTATTTTCATAATGATGTTTATTCTGTGTTAGGAAATATTATCTTTGTATACATGAATTTATTTTCATAATGATGTTTACAGTGTAATGAAGATCCTGAAGGGAATGAAGATTGATGAGAGCCATGTAGCTAAAGTTACGCCACAACGTACATTTTCCATCCAGATGCATCCATCAGAACACAAGACCCTTCTCCTTATTGGTGCTAAGTGGGGAGAACTTGGTAAGATTTTTTATTTCTGTTTGAAAATAATTGGGAATTAACTTTGCATGCTGACAAGTTATGTGTTTATCAGATTTGTTAGTTACAGAATAGTTCTGTTATGGGTAACTGTATGTATTTTGCCATCTTTTGATGACTAGGTACATGTACTTTAAAAGAGTACGTAGGGACATCCCAATTTTCCTTTTTTTTTTTTTCATATATTTTAAAGCCATAATCTTACGGTATCCTTTTGACTGGAACACTTGACACAAAGGCTTTCTTTTTACGCTTTTCATCTTGGTGTTGGACCTTAACAAAAATTAACACTCAGTATTTGTCAAATTTTGGAATCAGTAGTATCAAGTTAGATGTGTTCATGCAGCAATAAAGGGGGATGCAGATTACCAAACCATCAGTGTACACTGCATTTTTGTACTTCAGAAACAAATTTTTCCTTTTATTTTGTTTTACTCCACTTGATAGCCAAAAAATTGCACCATTGATTGACTAAGAAAACACAAGTTTCATAGTCTGTCCTATAGTAAGGTTTTACTGACACAGGTATCTAGTAGCTAAACCCTTTACACTTAATGGTGCAATTTACAGAACAGAGTTGTCAAATAATTGTGTACTTTCACATGAAAATCCCACACTATGTTTGGCAGAAATTAGTAGTTCTAAAGGGAATTTTCATGGATTCCCAACAGTGATAAGGATACACAAAGGTAAATAGTACAGTAATCACATAAAATGCTCCTAACAGAGTCAAGAAAAAGGGCAAGCAGAGAATTATTCATTACTTACGATTATCTCTTATTGCCCTCACTCAAGCACCAGCCAGTTGTACTTGTTCTTGGCTGTCACATCCAAGTCAATTTGAGGAAGTATCTTAACATATCTCAGTTTGCAGTATAGACAGTCCATTAACTACACTATACTGTGTATATGGTTTTCTTACAACAGGTGTGTGGGATGTTGAAAGGAAAGATAGTACAGATGGAGCTTACTATTTCAACATACACAGTAGACCAATCAATTGCTTAACTATACAAAATTCAAAACCAGAGCATGTTTACACTACAAGCTATGATGGAAGTCTTCGAAGAACTGATTTGTCTTCAGGAATAGTGGAGGAGGTGAGTGTAGTAGGGTTGAATGTTGAAAGCTGACCCCATTTTACTGTGCGTAGTTAAAATATCTTATATTTTAAAAGGGCACTTTTGGTGCTGTGTTTTATGCATTGAATATTTATTAGTATTTCAGCATAAGGGGCTTCCAGTTTAGCCCATGAAAATCCTTGTTAAGAGGATATTTTGATAATATTTATAGTAGGGAAAGGTACATATACATTACAACAATTTTAGCCCACAAAAACCATTGTGGTATCTTATTTTTTTGTCCCTTTCAATTTAAAAAGACACAAAATTAATATGGTACATGGCCCATGTTAAACCCTCAGACATAAAAAAGAAATCTTAGTGGAAATCATTGGTTTGAAAGTGGAAATCATTGGTTTGCAAAATCAGAATTTTTTTTTCCATCTCCATATATATATATATATATATATATATATATATATATATATATATATATATATATATATATATATATATATATATATATATATATATATATATATATATATATATATATATATATATATATATATATATATATATATATATATATATATATATATATATGTATGTATATATATATATATATATATATATATATATATATATATATATATATATATATATATATATATATATATGTATGTATGTATGTGTATGTATACAGTGTATATATATATATATATATATATATATATATATATATATATATATATATATATATATATATATATATATATATATATATATATATATATATATATATATATATATATATATATATATATATATACATTAGAACCTATATACTTAGAACCCTGTCCCCACGCTAATTGATTCCAGAAGAAGTGTCGAGATTAGGTTTTGTCAAATTCTCTGGAGTTAATTTCTCCCATAAGAAAACTGAGAATGGATTAATTCATTCCTGACCACCAGTCATTACCCCAACCTTGCCTTTTGTACAAAAACTCACACAAATTACAATTAAAAATAAGTTCAGATTTGAATAACTTACCGTATCAGAAGCACTTTTTACATTTTTAAATGCATACTGTATAAAAAAATTACCTAGCGACCAATGCACGTATTAACGATGATAGACCGAGCGCCATAGGCTAGGCTAGGTAGCCCATAGGCACTACCAGAATGTACTGCAAACGGATACACATGAAAACTGTTGTTGAAAATGATAACATTGAAAACAAGCCAGATTAATACATTGAATTAATAATACAGTATTTATGTCGTAATTACTGTATGTCTGTTATCATAAAATTCAAGAAAAAATTTCCTAAATTATTGCCGGAACTCGGCAGCTGTGGCAGATATAAACAAACTACAGCGCCGCTTGGTGGTGTATCGCGTATCAATTACATAAACATTCAGTATTTATGGTATTAAAGAACCACAGCTGCCGCTTTCGGTGGTGTATCGCGGTAATAATTACATAAACATTCAGTATTTATGGTACCATAAATACTGAATGTTTATGTAATTAGTACCGCGATACATCACCTGGGCGGCGCTGTGGTTTGTTTATATCTGCCACAAGCTGCCGAGCTCCGACGTAATTTAGAAAATTTGTCTTAATTTTATGATAACAGACATACAGTAATTCGGCTTATAAATACTGTATTATTAATTTAATGTGATAATCTGGCTTGTTTTTCAACAGCAGCAGCAGCATGTGTGGGATTTAAATGCTTTTAAATAAGTATGGGAAGAACGCCACCAACAATGCAAGCAACCAGCTGCAGCGTAGTCTTCAAACTCTTTTTCAAAGCATCATATGATTTCATTAATGATTCCAGTTTGTTGTTTGGAGCTCCGACAAGAAAATTTACTTCCAACACATTTCGTGTTGGAAACTGCACAGTTGGAGTTCTAATACAGTTGAGGACAGGGTTTTAACATATATATATATATATATATTATATATATATATATATATATATATATATATATATAGGTATATATATATATATATATATATATATATATATATATATATATATATATATGTATATATATAGTCATACCAAATTCACGTTAGGGTTAGGTCTGAGCCCTCGTGCAAGGTGAATTTTTCATGTAGTTTGGCATTATCTTTAAAATGCTAATAAATGTTTATTTCAGAGTTTTAGTACTAAATATGACTCTAATCATGTTCTAAAGTATTAATAACTTTTAAATGAACTAAATTAGTAAATTTATTTAAAATTAGCTTATTACCCTAAAAGGAAATACAAAATGGTTGATATAAAAATTGAGTACTGCACAGTTTCATAATAGCGCATTTATTGGTAGGTGCGACGTGATACCAATGTTACCCCTAATTTATGGGATGCCGCTTTGTCACTAGGCAATGCATCACTAGTCAAAATGTCATGTGTCAGTCAACAAAAGTACAATCCATAAAAATATTTGAAAACATGTACATAATGTTCAGAAGGTAGTAGAGTACAGGTAAAATTCAATCAACTTAAAATTATATACTGTACAGGTAATGACGTACAGAGAAAATAATGTTGTAAAATATGTTTGAGCGCTAACTACGAATGAGAGAGAGATACTGTAATAAAGTAGAGAGTAGAGAGAGAGAGAGAGAGAGAGAGAGAGAGAGATACAAATTCTTCCAGAGAGATTTTACACCTAAAAAACAAAAAACTTGGAAATTTTACAAACTTTCTACAGGGTATCAAATTTGAAAAATGTTGTAACTGAAGGGTATCACATCTTGTTAAAGTCACCAAGTGAACGTGCTGATAATTACATGCACATACAGATTTACAGTACTTTTCCTCCGAGGTGAACAGAAATTTTCTGCCAGAATGACACTTATACAACTTTTTAGTTACATTTATGATATTACATTAACGAATTCATTTTATCAAATGAGCGCAAACTTAACAACCTATCTCTGTCATTAAACACACTTTCTGCAAAGACTTGCAAATGGACATAGAACTTGTGAATGATATTTATGTACAGAAATTGCACTATAAATTTTCTCCGATTTTACAAAGTAATTTTCAAAGAATGAAAACTTATACAAATGTACTTTAAACATTAAAATAAGCATTTTCTGTAGGGTATCATCTTGAAAACGAGCAGTAACTTTGCAAATGGGTATCAGGTCATGCAAAAGTACACTAGTGAATGTGCAAATTGACTTTGCATCATATTTATGCATGTACAAAAATAAAATAATAAATTTTCCATATAGATTTTACAGTTAAAAAGCATGAAATGCATTTTGTACATAGAGATTTTACACATGAAACAAGCATGAAATGTAGGGGTTTTCATAGAGATTTTGCAAATGGGTACCACATCTTAAAAGTACATGACTGAATGTGCATTTTTTCATACAGATTTTTACAAATAAAATAATAAATGCATTTTCATACAGATTTGACACATAAAAGAATGAATGCTTTTTCCATACAGATTTACACAGATAAAAGCATGAAAAATTTATAAATTACTTAAAAATTAAACACCCACTTTTGCAGGGTTTCGGAGAATTTTGGCATGTCTCAGATAAAAATTGCGAGTCAATTAGTTAGGTTCCAGTGAAAAGTGTGTGTGTGTGAATTCATGCAACTTAATCGTGTAAGATCTGAACTATTACTGAAATAGATATATATGAGAAAAAATATAATATATGTATGTATGTATACAAAATCATTTACCTGAAGACAAAAATTATATTATATATATATAGATTTGTCATTATTTATATAAATTTTTTCCTTTATTGTATGTATATAAAATACAGGCTTGTAAAGATTAATCATGTAAAGATCTTTACATAGACAAGTTTTGAGGGTAACTCTACAATTGCTGGTTTTGAACTGTGCATTTTTATACAGGGAGGAAAAAGGCTTTAAGTCAATTTTTTACAAATATAAATCCATTTTAATAACATTTATATATTGTATTGTTAAGTCATTATATTTTTCATATAATTTATATTTTTTAAAGCAATTGTGTCTTTTCAGAGGATGTTGGGTCAGGGATGGTCAATCCTTGAAACTTCACTCCAGATTTGAGTCAAACTCGGATATTCTGGGTTGTAGGATTTCAACCAAACTGGACTATGTTTTCACCAATATCGTCGATTCCTGATTTCCTGTCATCCTTTGACAAATGCATCTTCAAAGAAATCTAAATTGAGATGTATGTACAGTTTGTGAAAATACAGAAATTGTAGGTAACATTACTACAGTTAGAAACCAGTTGTATTTCAAGGAAAGTTTTCCTTTTCGATAAACAATGTGTGATTATAGTGTATAGAATTTTATCCAGCGATTAAATAGGGAATTAGTTTCTCAGAGTGGCACTCAAAATGACTACTTCAGAGACATTTTAAGCTAATTTGCTTTAGTATTTACGAGTTAAATATGTGAAAATATATATATATTTTTTTAACTTGTTTTAATTATTTGGATAGCTACTGCAAGCCTGGAGATATGGCAATTCTATGGACCTATGGCATGCACAGAAAAATGAAACAATTTGCTGATATTATAAAGAGACAATGAATTTGCATAGTGCAGTAGATAATTGCATATTGCTCAGAATCGTTACTGTTTTGAAATTAAATTTGCACAATTTCAGAATAAAAGTCATTTCATTTCCGCTTGATTCAAAATTTTTAATGTACAAATTCATCTTGTTTTTAGTATCGACAGATGTGCCAGGAACTTCGAAGAGTATTTATGTCCATGATAAGTCTGTAAAAGTTGTTACTGTCCATCCAGCTCAGAATCATTACTTTCTACGCCTTCACTAGGTAAAGGCAATTGTTTACACCTATATGGCTTGAAAAGACACTGAACAATAATTATAATGTAAATACTTCGTCTGTTCAACACTAATCAAGTACAGTGTAATCTTTAATTTTTCATTCACTAAATCAGTGAATGAATGAAGAAAACCACATTTTTCCAGTAATCTCATTCATTTAGGGTTTTTAAGTACAATTTGCAGTAGTTCTTACTACATACTGTACAGACCTCTTATATTGAGAGTTTGGCACCTAAAAATTTTAGGATATTTGTATATTAGGACGACTTAACTCTACACACTGTATAGGGAACAGATATATTTGAAAAAGGAATTTATTAAGAATATTTTTTCAGCTTTGTAAGGTTGTGGGATTTGAGAAAACAAAAGAAAAACCAACCCATTTCTGAAGTAATACATGGAAAGGTGGTTTCAGGTTTGGAGACCGAACCTAGTTGGAATGTTAGTGAATGTGTTTTTGTGTCTTATTGCAGTTGGATGAAATTTTCAATTATTTGAAATCATGGCGGTTGTGTTTGAATCCACATAGCAAACTTCAAGCAACAGTGTACTGTATGGTTGTGTTTCAGAAGGGACAAAAACTGAATTTTTATGTATTAAATTAATTCTTTAATTATCTGAAGCAATTCCAAATGTCTTTTTTTTTTTTTCCAAAATAGTGTATGGATGCAAGATTAATCCAGCATCTGGACAGTAAAGTGATGGCATAGAGGCCACTATATAAAAAATGCAGTAATATTCATGTGAATGTTTTTGATGGAATACATTAAACTGATTTAAAACAAGTTGACAATCCAATTCACCAGACCAGCAAAAGGGAAATGTTGAAAACTTATCATATGACAATGTATTTTGCATTGTTAATGAGAAATTACAACATCTGATCTAAGACAGGCTAGTACTTCATACCTTGACAGAAACTCTTGATGAATGTGCAGGATCACTTAGCATCAACTAGTGGAGATGGACTGGTGGGGATACTCTCATGTGAGTTTCTAATTTTAAATGGTCAGTCTATGTGCCCTATGATTATTATCCTAGAAAATATTCCTTTTCCTCCCTCGAGCCTTGAGAAAGACCAAGGTAGCATTATACTGTAATTCATCATGTTTTATTTTTATTCATGTCTCATAGACAACTTGTTGCCTCTAACCTTGTCTGAGATGATCTCTAGTCACATTTCTCTCTCTCTCTCTCTCTTTCAGCATTGTAAACAGATACTGCAGAATTGAAATTAGGTGGAGTCATAATGTAGGTCACTTAACATCACTTATAATCAAAATTAATTGCTGTACTGCAAAAATGGAGATGTATTACTTAAAAAAAAAAAAAGAAATTGAAAAGTATTTTGCTAATTATTGTGGATAGTCTCCAGGTTACTTGTTTGTCCATGTCAGCAAACATTTTTAGAAAGTCTATGATTGATCATCATGTATGGTTTGAAGAGACAGTAAACTGTATTTGAAGGTTTAGTGACAAAATTCTGTGCCCCTTTGTCCAGTTTGTAAAGGATGGTTATAAAGAAGAATCAAGTTAACAGTTACGATGTTTCAGACCATAAAAGATTTAGGCCATTGCACAGCTGTTTCATGCAGTTCAACTGTCTCGATAATTTCATTAAGAGGGAGTAAAATTCATAGACTTTTCAAAGACAGAGAAAAGATCCACCATGATAACTAAGCACTGGGACGCTGGTTGACAAAACCAGGAAGATTTACCTGGTTGAAAACGGATCATCAGTATGGCTCCCTGATTCTTACAACCTGGAGGTCTCTGCACAGGTTAAAATTAAACAATCTTTAAATATGTGGATCCCAAGGGTTGTTTTTATTTTGGATGGCAGCTGTAAAAGGGGTTGTTTTGTTATCGAACTGCAGCAAAATACATTCCAGAAATCAACCCATCTGCAAAAACATAAGTAATTTTTCCATGGAACTAGCATGTAGTGCATATAGTTCAGCACTAAAAGGAGAACATTGACAGGAAAGATATTGAGGTCAACCTAGTGTGACTGAAGTGTGCTCCACTTGACTTGTCTGTCACCCCAAGGTTAGACTCAATAGGTAACCAGGAATATATCAAACATGAAAAGTTGCAGTTTAGTGGGGTGTCAAACACTTGCAATACCAAAGCCACCCAAAGTTTTAATGGATCCATTAGAACAGTTAGGGACAGAATAAGTCTAACAAGAAAGTGTCTCACATGCCTCTTCACCCAGGGACATGCTATTTGAGTTCACACATAAGAAAAGAGTTGAAGGCTCTACTTTTGGCATATCAAAAAAGGTGCAGACTCCAAACTGTTCTCAGCAATGGCTTTATGACCAACCTCATGAGCAGACCAATGCATCTTGATAAAACCTGATGGACGAGGCATCTTGAGGATAAATGAGGAATGACCACTGGTAATGATTAAAAGGCGAAGGGAAGGGAAGATCATCCATCTTGGTGTCTGCAGTAAAACATGAGGTTCAAAGTAATGGTCTAATGAGCAGACAACACACCCATTTACAAACACCTTATGCGTAGGAAGACATTCTGGAGTCGAGTCAAAGGCTGTCATTGAGAGGGTTTGCAACACTTGGGAAGTCCTTTTTGGAAGAGATGCCAGGACTGTATTCCATTGACACAAAGACATTGCCAAGAAGAACTTCTACAGATACACTTGGATAGAGGCCGTGAGATAAAAAGGGTTCAGAAGTTTTCAGAGACTTTTGGCAAACAATGCACAGCAAAGATGAGCCGATAAAGAAGAAGAGGCCTGACTCTACACAGCATTTGGTGCCCTGTAGAACAGTCAAAAAACTTCTGGGAGGATTTTAAGATTTCATTAATTGTTTGTTTTAAAAAATGAGGTTAGAATAAAAGATCTGCAGGAATTCCTAGCACGGGAAAATAAAATTACTTTAAATTAGTGAGGGTGGTAGGCTAAACATATCTGTAATGAAAATCCATGTAGACCAAATGTACTTTGAAGTAACTATGGTTATATTCAGTGACGCTAGAATTATTTTTGAAGGCTTAAAAGAAGGATATTTGTGTGGTATGATCTTTTGTTTTGTGTTTTTATTACAGATTGAGGTGTTTGATGTAGAAGGAAGACTGCAGCATGAATTAATGGGAGAACACATCATCACATCTTGTATAACTGCTGTACATCCAACACTGCCCAAAAAGCAGAGAGCAAATTCCAACAGGCCGAAAGCTTTTGTCTTCAAGTCAGAGACAAGAAGACAGATTGTATCCACTTAATCTCAGATCATTACAAGCCAACAAGACAGACTGTTATTTTGTTCCGGTTGTCAGTACTCTGTATATGTTAAATTTGTTGTCATGGTTACGAACCCAGATTGCATCAGCACTACATGAGGCTACAACTAAGGGACTAAGTATTTTTGGTTGATTATTTGCTGACACTTACAGCATATCTTCTCCAGTAATTTAGACAGAACATGGAGCCAAGACCATCACGCTTATATTGAAATGTTAAAGACTGACTGGGAGCTATCAGAGTATCAATTATTTTCAGTTTTATTTTAACAGCTGTCAGGTTAAAGACTCAGCTGGCAATGTAACATATTGCCTGGATTGCTGTGCATGACCTGTGCAACTCTCTGGGCCAGGAAAAAATGGCATGCTCTTCTATGTTTCAGGCTGTGAAGTAGCCTTCTTCCTGTTAAGGCAAGAAGACCTTGGCAGACATGAACATTAATAGATTAGGAATATTCATTCTGACCCATTCAGAGTGGAAGAGAGTGACCTGAAGGCTCCAGAGAGGTTTGTCATTGATTTTGCAGATCCAGCACTGCTGGCACTGTGGTTGTTTGGCCAGACTTGGATATGATTGTATTTCTAACAATTGTGAATCCTGAGGCCATGTCCACCAACCAGGGAAGATAGGTACACAAAACATAATGCTGTATAAATAAGGTTTTTTTTATTTGCAGTCCACCCAATGTATATATTGAAATAGCCAGAGAACCCTGCTGAGTTAGGATGGCAAAGTCTGGAGTTAGAATACAAAATTTGAATCTTGGTTGTTTAACCCTTTGGGATTCCTTGGGTTGGGTGGTTCCTAAACTTGTTTGCCATAAAACATGGTTGCTTCTGCCTTACCGGTTATGAGTACAGAGATAATTTTCTCTTATTACTTATTGTATAATTATTTTTGCAAAGTGAAGTTGGATTTGGTCTCCATTTTCAGTAGATAATCTAGCTTGAGGTAACGTCATTTAAAAATGTAAATCAACAAAATTAGGTATTCCAAGGTTGAAAGAACACCACGTCTGCCCAATTGTGAACCAAAATAGGGTCATCACTTTATCATTAAAAATTACCAGTAGTAAAAAAAAAACCATGAATTGATAAGAACAGATGAGAATGCACTCACTCACAATGTTATATACTCTAATTCTAAACCATACATGCACAATGTAGATAATGTATTTAAGAACATACAAACTTGCATATCTATAAACATATTTGAAATGATCTGGCTAGGATATATTTAGTAATCTTTTCACAAAAAGATTGGTTTAGGAACATTTTTATAGAAAAGTCGAGAACTTAAAAAAACTGTAATTAATCATTAAGAGTAACAAATGTTCGATCCATTTGTAGAGTAATTTGTAAATTGCAGTTGTTTGTTTGACTCATAGTTTACTGCTTTGACATCACAGTTTTAATGAGTAAATGTAAATGAAGAGTTGCATAATATTTATAATGAAATAGGAACACAATAAAAAATGGATAATTTGCTAAGCATAGTCAGAGCTTGAGGAGAAGGCCCTTAACCACCATCCTTCCCCCAGGGATCCCTATCTGAGACCTGGGTAGATGTAGTATTCTTTCAGACCTTCATACCATACAAATGATGACCAAAAAGCCACTGAGAACAGAAATATATGCTTTTCTTATAAATTTAGAAACAAAAGATGTATAGATTCTTGATACAGTGAGAACATGGAAAATATCCCTTCACATGATATGTATTATTGCTGTGTATGCTAGTAATTATGTAATATGTATACATATTCATGAAAGGAAATATGTATACAGTTCTGAAAAATTTTGTCATTTTTTATTTTGTTTAGAACTAGTTTAATGGTAAAGGTGGTTCAAACAGCCTGGAACAGGAGCCTTATAGGGTCCCAGCACTTGGCCTTGACCAATTCTTGTTGATTACTTAATTTTCCTAAGAGGCAATGAAATCATCCAGTTTCCAGAAGTCATCTTAGGTTTAACCCACACTGGTCAAAATATTTATGGTAATTAATCTCTCCAGGATGACATCATTTACCATGCTGGCCCAATCTCGAGTGAGCAACAATTTGCACCGGCATTGAATGTCATTGGAATCTCAAAGGGTATACCATTACCCAAGAGCCATAACCTTGTTCAACTTTGTAAAAAGAGTATGGAAGTTTTTCTACTTGAACAAATCTTAAGAATATCAATATGAGTTAGATATAAATTAGACTTAAGTAATGTGGTATGTTTTCAGTGTTTTAAATGTCATTAAACGCATTTGAAGAATGATATGTAGTTGGGTTGTGCAAAATAAACCCATTGTCTGGGTGTGAGAAAAATTACTACAGAGTTTTTAGTAGTTTATAGATGATATAGTTTTGAAGTTCTACCTAAATATTTTTTACATAAGTATATGTTCAATGTGGTGATGCTTGTGTTAAAACAAAGTACAGTACTGTATTGGCTTATTTCTATAAGGCGAGTGAAAGAAATAATAGATGAGGAAGTCTGATATAAATCATTACAGTATTTCTTCTCAGTAGTTTATAGCTGTTTCTGCATTCTGTAAATGAAGAAAAAATAAAGCTGCCAAACAGTTCTTACAGTCAAAAGAAAGTAAAGGAGGTATTACATAAAAATTTTTGAGAAATAGTAGAAAATATCAATTTTTACTGATGTCACTGAAACTATGAAGGTTATAACTTGTCTGTGAAGAACATTTTTCTCTGTTATTTTGAGCTGTATAGGTACTGCAATATAGCCTAAAGAAACAAACATTTTGCAAAAAGTTCTGAATTATATTTGTCACCAGAGTGAGTACATAGATGGAGACAACTTAGTGACAAAGAATTTGTATGTGTAAATTTAAGAAACTTTAAAAATTTGTGCCATTCTGTAATGTAACTTTTTTTACTAGCTGATATAGTACATTCAGTACTCATCATTGATTAATTCTAAAGAGGTAAAGAAGTACTTAGTTATTTAATTAATATTATATGTTAACTTTTTAGAAATTTACTGTCAAACATTTTAAATGAATACTAACTACAAAGAAATTTTATAACAATTCTGTTAACCTTTCTGTAAAATATGTTACAGTAAAATGTTTATTTTTAAAAAGATATTTTCATTAATTACCAACATTTCAATTGATTAGGGCCAGTTTTTCTTAACCATGTGAATGTGGAAGACCTCTTTCTCATCTGGTAAGATTTTGTCATTCTTTTACATCAGTCAGAAACCTTAAAGCTTTCAGTTTACTAAGTGATATGAGCCAGATTCTTTAAGTCAGATCCGTTACATCTTGGTAATTTTTTTTAAATAGTTTAAACAAGCAGGTTAACTCAAAAGGTAAATTTTGTTTGCTAGAAATATATCATCTGATTTTTATCACTGAATGAATTAAACAGAGGGATCTGTGGAAAAAGTTAAATTCTGTACGTTAAAAATGTTGCATCAGAGTTAATTGATTCTTATTAGGGTTAGTAGCATAGACTTGTGTGTCAGCAGCATTTTTTGTGGCTAATAAACTTGGTTGAGTTACGCTCTCACATGTCAAGCCATCGATACTCAGTATTTGTCACTTGTTTAGAGAGCTGGGAAAAACAGGTTTCTGACGTGAGGAAAACCTATTTTTGGTAGTCGCTGTCTGGGCCCTCAAAGGAGTTACCCCCCATGGTGTGCCAGTGCTCCCATGGTGACTAGACTAGTATCAAAGAAATATTTTTCTAGCCTGGTCTATTTCCACGGTCGCCTGAACGGTTACATTACGTCCACCTTCACTTTAATCATACAGTGATCAGACGTAGCTCTAACCATGTCATCCTCTCACCATTAAATCTGTCAGTTTTATCTTCCATCTGTTCAGTTCAAATGCATAATCTAACAAACTTTTCCTCACAAATTTTTCTTTCAAAAGCATTCGTATACATAAGGATTTGTTGAAAACATGTCTTTCCAACCATCAAACCACTTGATCCGTTACATTTCACCAAGATTCTGTCCATTGTCATCCACTCTAGGAATTCTGTCATACCAACTATACCATCTTTATCTTTTACCTACTTCTGCATTTAAATCACTTTGTTATTCAAAAACAGTTGGAGACAGATTTTTCAAGAAACACTTTCATTCAATTCCATCCCTTGACTATGTGCACATACTAACTCGACATGTAAGCGATGTAAACCCTGTAGGTGGGTAGTGCCGTCAGGGCACCTCATGTGGTGCACTGTAGGCATTACATTACTTGAGGGGTTTTGCAACATCCCTAAGACCCCTAGCTGCAAACCCTTTCATTCCTTTTACTGTACCTCCATTCACATTCTCTTTCTTCCATCTTACTTTCCACCTTCTAACAATTGATTCATAGTGCAACTGTCAGGTTTTCCTCTTGTTGCACCTTTCACACCTTCCCGTTAATTTTCATTTCAGCGTTGAATGACCTTATAGGTTCCAGCGCTTGGCCTGTGGAATAAATTCAATATTCTTCTAATTATCATAAAATGTAAAAATAAAAATCACAAGAATGTTAGTTTACATTTGAAACTGGTTTAAAGCTGGCCCATTGGCTTTATACCGTTTTTATCATCTCAATCCTGAGATGGCTATGAGGTAGGGTTTATTTTTTGTAGTATTAATGAACAATAAAATCTTAGTATTACCCCAATTTTCAGTAATAATAATAATAATAATGTTACAATGAAAAGGTTGAAATGTGGCTGCAAATTTATTACAGGTAAGTGGTGGTGTTATGAATGCCAAACTAAAATGTAAATTGGAAACAAATGGAAATGGAATGGTTAGACACTGGTACGTATGGGTTTGTGAAGTTGAAGATTAGGTTCGAAGTATTAGCAGGGGATGTTTACTGGTATAGAGGACACGAAGATTGTTTAAAACCAGTAAGAAGTTTAATTATGAATGAGCAATTAATAAAAACCAAAATTGTTGTAAGTGTATTTGCAGCATGAGTGAGATGATGTAACAATATAGAGGAGGATAAAAATGATAGTCAAAGATAAAGTGGAGAGGAAAAGTTGTGAGGTGTATTGAAAATTCAGAGGTAAATTTGGTACATACTTATAGGCATTAAAGCTGTTCTTGAGCCGAGTAAATTTAGAGAGAGTGGTTAATGAGCAAATAGATCCTAAAACAAATAGTGCAACTGGAGAGATTCTGTATGAAGAGAATGCATTCATGTGTCAAATGACGGAAAGACAAGGAAAAAGCAGTATGTGTGGTTATACAAGAAAGAGGATCAAATGTATAACATGAAACTGGTGTGAGATGTAACGGGAAAATGTAGACGAGTAGGCTACAGCATAAGTGCACCTAGAAAAGTCTTTATAGAACTAACAGAGATGTATTGTGGATGATACTGAGGGTTTAGAAGGCAAATTATCATGAATTCACTGAATAAACCAATGACATTTTCCTCAGCACTTAATTTCCACAGCTCATTGTGCAGTCTATTGTCCAAGACGTTATTGACTGTAAGGCGCCGTTCCAAAGGAGAACCCTCAACTTGCACGTTTATATAATCATCTGACATAGCATCTCAAGGACAAATCCTTACTATTGATGTGATATAAATACTTGAACGTAATTTCTTGTATTTTATTTTCAAATTTTCCTATTCAATACGAAAGTGAGTCATTGAAATTGTGTAACATTCATTGTTTACATCACGCATTCCAATAGATTCGCGAGCTCAAGGTAACCCAATGAGCCGCGTTCTTTGCGAATGACAGTGTTTTTTTTCTAGTCTGCATTATTACCACAAATATAAATGTAAAGTTGTATGAATTACTCTTGAATATGGACCATCTTAATACATACAAAACCATTTGTAGAGATTACGCCACTTAAAGAGATTAAGCGAAAATTACGTTACAGAAAACTTTTCCAGTTCACACGGCAGAGTCAGACCTGTCGTACTCAATCCATCACGTAATACATGTAATCTACAAACTGAAAAATTTAACATTAACCATGCCCGTGTTTAAGCACCTTGTAAGATATTGCACAAACGCACAGCTTAGAAACTGTTTAACTTCATCCTACACTGGACTCTTGGTAAGGAAACCTTTCTGAACTTGTTTGCCACTACCGGTATCGTAGGGAACTTGTTTAGCTAACTCTTAGGTTATGCTTGGTTGTAATGAAGGTCGGATAGCAAACATTGTTGAGCGAATGTATGTCACAGGAATAACTAATTATTGATGATACTAGCCAAACCTAACCTAATAATGTAAACTAGCAATTTGATAGACTACATAGTCAGGTATTCTATAGCACTACATAGGCTAGTATTGAAAAGGGGATTTTCTCTTACCTCTGCCTTTCTGTGTAATACAGAAGACAAGCCCAATGACCACATTATACCTGTGTATGTCTATGAAATTTATACATTCCCTCAGATCTTGAATACGAGAAATGCCATAGGCCTAATAGCTGTCCTGAAATTCTTATGAAATGTATATTTTTACATTTTATTTACTTGTGTAACAATGTAGTGTCATGTTTTACTGAACAGGTTCACAACTATTCTGCAGTATTATTAGTATTTAAATACTGAGATGCATCTTAACCTAACCTAACTCAGGCTATGTCATGGATGCCAGGTCCTAAACTGGCCAGAAAGGCATTACATACCTGAACCCCCGTCTGTCTGGACCTCAGTGCCTTAAATCATTTGTTTAAAATTCAGGGATATTATTAACCCAACCTCTCTTTATGTAACACAGTATGCATTTCAAAAAGCCTTTAATGAACACAATATTATCCAATATATTAAGGTTGGTCCTATTACTTATGTGTTAATCAGAATCTGAATTACCAGATGTACCATCAGGATCAGCCACATCAGATTCCTCTTCTTTTGGTCTTGGAGGTGCTGGATGCCCAACTGAAGTGAGTAAAGATGACTGGCAGTGATAAATAAATAATGGAGCCACTGATCTGGATACTTGCTGATGAAAATGAATCTAGATGCAAATTGCTGGACATACTCTAATCAGTCACCTTGCTCAAAGAAGTTCAATATATTGAGCTTAGATGTGTGAGTTAGAGAAGTCAGTAAAATTTTCATAATAGTGTACCTTAGAATGTTGATACCCAAAAGCAGTAGGGAGTTTAGGTAGGCCCCTTCTAATTGGGGTTGCTGTTTCTGTCTTGAATGGCTCATGACGTAATTGGTTTTGGCAAATGTTTTATGGAAGCATACCCTGCCTGTCCAGGATTGGGACTTGGCACCGAGTTGGGCTGGCTTGTGCCCCTCCTCCCTCCCCTATAAGTGGCTAGGTTGAGTTGTAGGCAGACTACTTGGTACTAATTAAGTGTTCTTTTGAACTAAAGGCACCAGGTTCGCTGAATATCTAAAGAAAATTGGTCTAAAAGAGGCATAAGGAAATATCCCTAGAAACCCTGATAATATCACTAAACACACCTAGCCTATGTCTTTCAGAGACCTATCCCTGTCAAATTTCATTTTTCCAAAATGAGTTCCATCAGTCTCCACAACAATGTTGGGCCACAAATGGTTTATGATTGTTGATGGTATGTGCATATTGTGAGGCCTCCAAACAGAAGCTCCTGTGGTCAGCACTAATAAAAAAACAATATTTGGAGGCACACAATATGGTATGGTGGTCCCAGTGTCTGTACAGCCAGTGATTAATAAAAAACACAATTTCATGGTAATAGATGACAACTGTCAAAAAAGCTATCTTTGTAAGCATTAACACTATGATACACACACCTTTTAACTACCTAGTTAACAGGCCTCAGCAATCAGCTTGAAGACTCTTAGATTTTAGACAGGTTTGTATAAAACTAGCATGTATATCAGAAAAAATGCAATTTATTTTAAGAAAATTGCTGTTTAATGACAATTTGGTAAGTTTTCTGTTGTTTACAGAGACATGAAAGGACTCAGCTAAGTGAAATCACAAGACATTTGTCTTCAGGACCTCCAAAGGCATCTAAAAGCATAAAGAGAAAATCACCAATTACTTGGAAATCCTTATTAGCTACGGGTGTTATTGGGAGTGGATTGCTTGGATTTATGCTTTATATAAAGAGAGAAAAGGAATTAGGTAAGTTTTATTTTTATTTAAACAAATACAGTATTATGTTTCTACATTGACTGCAACAGTAATTCAGTCGCTGGTAATGGTCTTTATCAGTTTGTAAAATCATAGAGTAGTAAACAGTAGTACAGTATAGGAAACATACATTTGTCTGTGATAATTACTAATCCATAATTCCTGTGCAAAATTGAAAAATACCAATTATCACACATTCCCCCCCCCACCCCCTTTGCTGATACAATAAAACAGTATATTATAGTTTAGTTCCTTTTTATTTACTAACGTTCAGGAATTGTTTGTGTGATAACAGACCCATAACTTGCCATATCATTTGTCAGAAAATGTTCCAAGACAAAACTCACATAAAGGAAAGCTGCTTCGACAGGTGAATGATGTGCCTGCATCATGTGATCTGTTAAACGTTTTAAAGTCATTGAGGTTACGGGTTTTTTTGTCAATCTCCAAGTCTTTTTCACCTCACTCCTCCGTATAATACTAATATTGAAAAGTCTAGTTAAACCAAAGGCAGCATAAAAAGTGGATTTTGGTTCTACTTTCTTTTGCCGACAATGTTACGGTATCACTACATAACTCTAATGATTTAAGAACTTTGAAAGGTTGCCTGGGCATTGAGCCCATCCCACCTAAACACCATATTTAGGTCATTATAAAGTAATGGTTTGTGTTGAAACAGATATGATTTTTAAAAAATAAAATAAATTTTCACGTAAAGAAATCTATTCCTTTGCTGAAAATTGCCTTCATGTGCTTTGCCATACTGCTGCTTGTTCAGACTATGTAGAGAAGGAAGTTTTTATTAGTAGAGGTTCTCAGTGATCTGGAAAACAGGAGTCTTTCTTTTATGAGGTGTCAGAAGATTGCTGCTATATATGTTTAGGCTATCAATAAGACATATTTAATTACATATGTACTATAGTGATTCCATATGCTAGATAAATTTTGAGACATCTATTTCTTGTATTGAGAAGAAATTGATTGGTACCTGCATTGTAATATCAAGAAATAAATTAGATCATTATTAATTTTAAATTTATTCTTTAACTTTTATGTTTTATTTTGTATTGGCAAAGATTTTACTATTGACTAATCATATTTTACTTTGTTTATATATCTGTGGTATCACAGAAACTTAAATAGATCTTTTAACTTAGTGTAGACCAGCTCTAGCTCAAGTTGTATTAAGAATTGACTAATTACTGTAGGCTATGTGCTTTTACTATTTCTTATGTATTTCAGCTATTGCTAGAGAAAGAAAGAGAGCTTTAGGGAAAGCAAACATAGGAGGAAGGTTTGACTTGATTGACCACAATGGGATACCTAGAAAGAGTGAAGATTTCAATGGTCAGTGGTGTCTCATATACTTTGGATTTACTCACTGTCCTGATGTTTGTCCAGATGAATTAGAAAAGATGGCTAATGTGGTTGACAAAATCGGTAAGTAGAAACTAACTTATTAAATTGGAACTTTTATGATTATTTGTTTTAAGACAACACCCATCAATTTACAGATTGCTCTCCTATTTGGTCAGCATTCCAACAAATTTTACATAAGTAAGTGTCCTGACTACCTGGAAGTAACCTTTTCTGGTGCTTGCTTAGCAAACTTATCTGCTTTCTCATTCCCATGTATTCCCGCATGTGCTGGTACCCGACAAACATTAACCCTGAAACCTTTGCGCTGAAAGATATGGAGCTATATGAGTAAGGCATTTTGTCTCATATTTTGTAAATCTTAAAATGATTCTTTTGACATTAGATGTCACTCTGATGGTGAATGGGTATTAAGTAGTACAGTACTCCACCACAGTGCTTCCTTGAAAGATTCTTGGTACATTAATATACTGTAGATTGGGTAAGTGTGAAATAGAAACTTGCAATCACTTTTCTTATTCCTTAACTCAGCAATTGAGGTTTTTGCAGAATTGTCTTGTACTCAGTAAAATACAATTGCTTTAGAAATTGTAAATGCTCAAAAGTGAAATGTTGCAGTACTGTAATGCATTAGTGTATGAAACTTTCTTTGTAAATTTGATGTATTGCTTGTTATTTTTACATGTAAACTCTTATAGAATTAACTAAATTTCAATTTTTTATGTTATTAGTCAGAGGTGGGTACCCACAGTGGGTATTGCCATCAGGTCACCTTACGTGGCAGTCTATAGGTATTACTAGGGGAATATGCCACGTCCCTTTGTTCCCTAGCAGCATCAGTTTTTTAGCCTTTTACTTTGCCTCCATCCCCACCTCCTTTTTTCAGTCTTCCTGTCAAACGTTTCTGACAGTTACATTCTTGTGTAGCTGTGGAGTTCTCTGCCAGTTCTACCTTTAGATCCTTATACATTTCAGTCAATTTCTTGACTGCTTTATCTTGCTGTCCAACCCCTCTAACTCCCTCTTTTCACAGTCAGAAGTGCCCCATTGCTTCCCTTGACAGCCTAAATTTTATAAATTAATCCCTTAATCAATGAGAAGTGGGTGGGCTCTGTGAAAATAGTAATTTTAAAGTAGAAATAAATTATATTTGATTAAAAAATACTTTTCTGTTTTATTAAGTAACAAGTATAAAAGTAACATATTCTTTTTCACAGATGGAATGGAAAACGTACCAAATATACAACCCCTGTTCATAACTGTTGACCCTACGAGAGATTCGCAAGAAGTCATTAAAGAATACCTCAAGGAATTTCATCCAAAAATGTTAGGGATGACAGGATCGGTAGAAAAAATTGCCGAAGCTTGTCGGGCTTACAGAGTTTACTTCAGTGCAGGACCTCGTGATGATGATGATGATTATATAGTAAGTGTATAGTGCTCTTTACTTTCTGTTGGAGTGAATAGAAGTGAAATATTTTAAGTTTCTGTAGGTCCTTAAAAAGATTATATCCTCATTGTCTTATTTCAGCAGCAAACAAAAAATTTCAATATTGCATGGAAACGAATATTATTAACCCTTAAACGCCGACTGGACGTATCGTAAGTCAACTAAAATTGTCTGTCGGGTGACGAGTGGACGTACCGTACGTCGACTACAAAAAAAAATTTCAACCTTCGGCCAACTTTGACTCGACCGAAATGGTCGAAAAACGCAATTGTAAGCTAAAACTCTTACATTCTAGTAATATTCAATCATTTACCTTCATTTTAGAATAAATTGGAAGTCTCTAGCACAATATTTCGATTTATGGTGAATTTTTGAAAAAAACTTTTTCCTTATGTCCGCACAGTAACTCGGCCAAAAATTTGAGAAATTCTTTTGTCATTCTGTCGTAATTTTTGCACCATTTTATATTAGCCGTTACATAAAGTTTTATATATGAAAATGTGTGCAATTTCATGTAAAATACAACAAAAAACAACCCATGGTTGTAGCTTTTATCAGTTTGGAAATATTTTCATATAAATCACGATAAGTGCCAAAATTTCAACCTTCGGTCAACTTTGACTCGACCGAAATGGTCGAAAAACGCAATTGTAAGCGAAAACTCTTACATTCTAGTAATATTCAATCATTTACCTTCATTTTGCAACAAATTGGAAGTCTCTAGCACAATATTTCGATTTATGGTGAATTTTTGAAAAAACTTTTTCCTTACGTCCGTGCGGTAACTCGGCCGAACTATCTCAGAAATTTTCACACTTTGTCGTAATGTTTGTACTGTTTTATATTAGTCGTTACGTAAAGTTTTATGTATGAAAATGTGTGTACTCATGTAAAACACAGCAAAAAATAACTCATGGTTGTAGCTTTATCACTTTTGGAAATATTTTACTAAATCACTTATACAAAATTCTACCTTTGGTCAAACTTTAACTCGACCGAAATGGTAAAACACTATTGTAAGCTAAACACTTACAGTCTAATAATATTCAATCAA
The DNA here is from genome assembly GCF_040412425.1 of Macrobrachium rosenbergii. Taxonomy (NCBI): domain Eukaryota; kingdom Metazoa; phylum Arthropoda; class Malacostraca; order Decapoda; family Palaemonidae; genus Macrobrachium; species Macrobrachium rosenbergii. The sequence continues at coordinate 9,122,131 of NC_089799.1, forward strand.
TTGCCTTCATTTTGCAACAAACGGGGAAGTCTTTAGCACAGTATTTTTTATGGTGGTAATTCTTGAGAAACTTTTTTACGTCCGCGGCGTATACTTAATTCATTTATCATTTTGTGATAATATTTTCTGTGTTGCTTTTGATCGTTTTACAATTTGTTATGTACCAAAAATCATCGCAATTTAGTGTACAATACAAAGAAAAAAAAAACTCATTAGTTTTAACCATTTTTGCTCACAGCGCAATTTGTGGTTGCCAAATATATGAAATTTTTTTTGGCGCTGTCATATATTTCAATATTTATATATGATAAATGATATTTTTATTCCATTTCTGGTGGTTGCATACTAAACTTCAGGCAAATGTCAAAAAAAGGAGCCAAAATGAACTCTAATCTTAAAACTAAGCAAAAGTGATATTTTAAAAAACTTTTTCCGGCTGGCGCTAACTCCCGAACGCCGCCGGCATACGGCAGACACTTTTGTAAATAGAGGCTCGGAGTTTAAGGGTTAAGGGTCCTTAAAGGAAGTGTGTAATGTATGAAGGATGTGTGGAAGGAGGCTGTGTTTCATGACAACTAGTTCAGTTTTTCTTACTCCATTAATCATGTACATGCATACATTATGCCCTGCAAATGTTCCCTGGGTGTACCAATCTTTTGTTATACTTACATGAAAATGAAGATAATACAAAAATAATATACAAAATGAATCAAATTCAGTCAAATGATAAAACCAAATACAATAAGCTCTCTAGTGGGAGAAGATTTGTTATCAGTACAGTAGTTTTATTAGAAACATATGTACTCTACAGCTGTCACACATTATTACCTAAGGTAAAAATACTTAACAAGCTTCTTTTCTTCATACAAATGTCTGATTGTAGGGGTTTTATATATTATATATTTTATTTGCCTCTATTACTCCCTCACTGCACTCATAGTCACAATTAAAACATACACACCTTACTTTACTGTACTTATACTTGACATTATTTGCATTAATGTTGTCAGAATTGTGGAATGGCCTTAAAGTTACAGAATCAGTAATATACAGAAGAGAGAGAGAGAGAGAGAGAGAGAGAGAGAGAGAGAGAGAGAGAGAGAGAGAGAGAGAGAGAGAGAGAGAGAGAGGATTACAGATAAGTAGACATTTTGCAGCATGATTGCAAATTCAAGTATAGCCTAATGTGGTTTGGACAGTGTGATGATAAATTTCTGTATACCATACCATGTAAATACAGTAACATTATTGCTGTCAAATGTTTTCAGTAGGTTTAAAATTACATTGTCAGTAATGTAGATGTGAGAGAAAGGCTAATTTTGTGTTAGTTATAATTTTATGTTATACAAACAGATGTTTGCACATTTGAATAACTTAAAGTACCTGCACTATTTTGATGATGTGACATCAATTTTTCATATATCACACCCTATAAATAACGTTACTGTAAATTATCTCTAGTAGGCTTACAATTATAGTATCAGAAATTAACAGTAACACAGAGATAAAGATAAGAAATCCTAGGCTAAGCTTACGGTATTCATGAGTGAGGCAAAGGCCATTCTTTTAATTCAGAATAAATGCATATTTTGGGAGGGCCAAACCTGACTTAAGAAGCTTCAGAATAATCTATGGGAAAAGAGGCCCATTTTTGTTTTGTTTTTTTCTAGAATATGCTCCTCTAAATTGAGTTTCTTATATGCAGTATTGGGCAGCAAGTAACTAACAAATGCAGTACTTTATATGTGGCAGTTTTCAGCCTACTGATATTACTAAATGGAGTTTAATACTGAATGGAATATCAGGAGCAGATGGCTTCACAAAAACGAAAATTATAGTAGGGAAAAGAGTTGGTTTAGTAATAATTCTCCTTAGTCTGCCTCTACTTTTTAGGGATATGGAACTAAATAATCCCAAACACCTTCTAAACATCATCCTAGTGGTACCTGCCAACAAAATATTAATCACTTGTATGTTTTAGATGTTGTCATTTGTTGTCATTGCAATCTCAAAGGATAAATTTGGATAACATGGACATCTCAAATGGTTAATACTCTTGGTTTTGCTAAATGCTGGTAATTTTTCCTAAGTAGATCTTTGTTTTCTTAAGAATTTTTTTATTGTGATTGAAGTTTGATTGATTTTGCTAGAAAACAAATTAATACGTATATGATTATCTCTTTCACAGGTGGATCACACTATTATAATATATTTAGTCAATCCTGATGGAGAATTCATAGATTATTATGGCCAAAACAAGACAGCGGAGGAGGTAACTGCAAGTATTTGCATCAACATGAAAAAATATGAGCAATTAAACAAAAAGAGTGTCTTAAGCAGTTTCCTGTGATTTTGAGAAACTATTTTTTTATGCCAGTAGTGTTTTCAGCTTTTATTTGCCACATTTTCTCTTCAGGTATCATTTTTATACATTTTTGTTATTGTCATTCTTTTACTATGAGATTCATTGTAAATATTCATGCGCTGATCATTTCCTTTGGGCCATGTATAAAGGAATGTTAATTATTTAATAAAGGTACAAATGATACCAGGCTTATTCAGTGCCAGTGTAAATACCTATGTTGTGTAAAGTGAACAATAGGGTGTAAATACGTAAAGATCTTTGAGTATTTTTAATTTGTTCCTACGGGAATATGTACAAACAATCGCATTTTATGTAGAAGTATTCCTCAGTGCTAGTTGGACCCAGTCATTGAAATTAGGTAACAAGGTAGTTGACTGGTGTTTCGGAGAGTGAATGGAGAACACCCCTCGCCCACCTGCCATTGCCAAGCACTTTTTCTTGGGCCGTCATCAAGTGAGGACATCTTGCTGCACTTCACTGACCTTGGCCAATTTGAATGCAAAATAATTTTAAAGGTGGAATTGTATTAATCACGCATGTTGTAAGGAATTAGTGAAAGGCATTTCTGGTTCTCTATTTGGTATATTTTGTTCTCAATAATTGTAAGTCAACTCTGAAATGACTTGGTCTCTGGCCTTTGGTACCAAGCCCAGTAATGGCAAATGTTGCTCCTCCATACTTAGCATTTGGATCATGTGGGGAAACACCAGTTCTGGAAGATGTTGCATAGAGAATGTCGTAATTTGGTCCTCCCCAGCACACTGAAGTCATATTTTGTGCCGGCATCTCAACAGTTTGGATAATCTTCTTTGTTCTTGGATCAATACAAATTACCTGTGCAATAAGGTTAAACTGTTAATACTGTATTAAATTTATACAAAGACATCTGCAGGCAATTTACAGTAAGTGAAATATAACGTACAGAAATCACAGGCAATGTGGCTGATTGCTAGTAAAATTGATTTCCTATAGTATTTAATTCTTCTACTGATGAAACCATATTTCACATGTGCCCTTTATCTGCTGAACAATCAAAATGGCTTAGATTTCGAGTAGGATAACAATGGTGGTTGAGGAATATGAATGAGCTAACCTAGGAAAAAAAGGAGCAACTAGCTTACTGCTGGAAAGTTATTCTATAGTCATGAGATGAATTTAAGTCTGCAGTCAGAATAGAGGTATTTCAAGTAAAGTGAAGGTTTAAATGTAAAGAAACTTTGTTTTCCTACATCTCAGAATTTGTTCGTACAGAAACAATTGTTTTACATATAAATGAAAAGTGTAAAGAGAAGGAAGGAGATCTCAACTCCATTTATGCAGTGATGGGAATAAGATGGTTGGAGCGCCAAGAATTAAAACTTGCAAATGACTTGAAGGGAATAAGGTAATTATGCATAAGCAGGTTCTTAACATTTGCAATAGGCAGGAAGGGTACTCAATTCATATTTGATACGAAGTTATTGCTTAATCTATAGTACTCATATAGACCTATTAACCAGCACCTGAAGAGTTACCTAAGAAGGCTGAAAACATTGTGCCAGTGAGTTTTCCTAAATTTTCCTAATCCTACCAACTTAAATACTTAGTTTCCAGCTTCTTTTGTGACCTTTGGCCTTTTTCCATGATGAAGAAAGCAGATGAAGAATCTCGTAACTAAATTTGTTAAACTTGGTTTTAGAGAGGAACATCCAAGATCTATGAGGATTCATCTACAAGGCTCAGTAATCGTGCACCTGGATGTGATTATTTAGGATTTATACTCTACACTGAACCATTGGCTACAAAAAAAACCCTACAAAAATCACTAGTGCAAAACAGGAATGCTGGATTGTTTTAAGTAGAAAAGAGTTATATCATTACAAGCACACAGTGAAACAGGATTAACATGGAAGGAAAAATTAAGAACTCTCTTCATCAACCACACCACAATAAAAAAAATCCCAGTGATACATATTTTTTACTGTTAATGCCAATAATGTTAATGTATAGCCAGAAGCACAATGTGAGTGAGAAACTCCACATACAAATCACATCTACATGGTAGTTCAGCTTTGTTCAACTTTATTATTAGGGTTTATATTTGTGTAAAGCTCATCAGCAGGTGAAATGTATGACTACTGCAGACTTGCTAATTAAGACAGTTACAGTGGAAAACAACTGGCAAATAAAATAATAAGTTATGTTTTAAATCATATGTGATGGAGGGTAAAATGTTCATACTTTACTTATTTTTTATTAATGTGTACTGTATTGATAAGCATTTACAGTATACCTGGTAATTAATATTTTAAGGTTGGTTAACTTTACCTTTTTCCCATAGAAATTTGCAACCCAGAGGTTTCCGTCAGCATCTATGCACATACCATCGGGAATGTCCTTAGCAAGCCCTGATAACTTGTAATCCAAAACTTTGCGTCGATTTCCTAATGAGAGAAAAATTAAGCATCTTTAGTGCTTTATATAACACACCAATATTTTTATTCCTTCAAAGTAATTGTATTTTGTAGGCCTTAACCAAGTTTTCATTTCATCCACTGGTGCATATAACTGCAAATTGTCAATGTACTTTACTACAGCTAAATAGCCTGTGTGTTGTGTACAGTATTCATGTCACTATGTGTTATGAGTTAATATAAGTGAACATACTGTATACATAAACATCAATTTTCCTTTTAATACATAGGTGGTTGGACAGTTTTTTTCATTAAATTATCAATTAATTTATCTAGAACTCTTGGTTTCAGAAATCTTACCCATGACTCATGTTTTAAAATCATGATACTGTAATAAAGTACTTTTTACAGGGATGAATTTCAACGCATGGACGTCTAAAATTAGTTAAGTCACTAAATTGTGTCGTGGTTAACATTACACACATATTAAATGTATATGAAACATCAAATATCACTGCTAGGCAGATATTTCGTATCTTTTTAAAATGAGATATTTGACCTTCAACATGGATTTCCTTTGTCTGAACTGAATGCCATGAAACTCCTATGGAATTCCATTGTTTGGACTTGAATTGCCCTATTTAGCTTCCAATTCTTTGAGATAGGAGAGCAATGTTGGAGATGCTTGCTTTTTTAGGCTATCTTTGTTGTCCTTGTGTAAGAGTTACTAGTTGTGACACCTATTGCCTAACAAACATTTCTTGGTATTTGATATTTTCCAGTTGCAGACTGGTTTCTTTACAAGATCTGGGTGCATTTTATCCTATTTTTTATACGTAACTGATTCTTTGGTTCTTGGTCAGTCAGCCATTTAGGGAAATTTATTTAGAGTCAGACAAACTCTCCGGAGCCAGAACTGTGAACTTATATTTTGTGTATTGTCTGTGAAGCTGGGATGACTTTACATGAACTCACCATAACTCTTACACAGAGAAACAAGATAGCAGTATTTTCTTCATGTCCTTCTGTTTTCTATTTAATTGTTACTGCCTTTAAACTTTGGCTGTTCATTTGATTTCATGTTTAATAACCCCAACTTCTTCATACTATGTTCAATTGCCCTTCTGAAAAGAATGGCCATGCTAAATATGATGAGATATTTTCGTTGATTACGGCTAGTCTAGTCAATTTTTAGCCAAGTTTGTGTCAGGTAAATTCACTATCAAAGCAGTAATTTGAACAGCATCCAAGCAGTATACACTAAAAAGAACAAAGGCAAGTATGTGCAATTAACATCTGAATTAATCTCACACACACACACACACACACACACACACACACAAAGGATTGAATGATAGTAATGCGCAAACAATGACTCCAAATAACAGTTCCACCTCTGAAGAGATACACTTATCTTTCAGGTGCCACTTCATTTATCTATAACTAATGATAATATGCTTGGTTTTCCCACCTAGATTAATGGCACTAATAAGGAAGAGTGTTTGAATTTTTTTTTTTCATTTTTTGCCCCTCACTTGAGCACAATTAGATAACTGACTGGGGCCACAGCAAATGCTAGCAATCAGCCATGCTGAAATACTGGACTTGTCTTTCCCCAACATAGCCAAATATCTGTTACCCAAGTTGATATTTACAATCTAGGGTATGGTCTGAAATCCATCTGACCTACATGATATGGGCATGAGGCCGTTTAGAAGCTGGAAGATCTTAAGAGCTCAAATTTACCTCAAACATCTAAGCCAGTTTGCCATTCATTATAATGTCATTCCTCCACCATCATTTTGCAACTCACTTTTTGGAGCCAGATGGCCTTCAAGTGAGCAAGGTCATAAGAGATGGAATGAATCTCAAGGTGGGTCCGGTAAATTTCCTGGGTAAATAAAGCAGTATCACTGCATCAAAATATTGCTGGGCCATGCATGAGATTAGATAAATTAAAAAATTAATGCAATATTTTGTTGAAATAAGCAGGACAATCTTGTTCATAAGATTATTTATTCTTATAAATACTGTTTAATTGAAGGAATAAAGTTTCAAGTTTTGAACCTACAGTCGGTTTTACTTTTCGCCACAAAATATTTGAGGCAACTAGATTTTTAAGGCTAGTATTCATAACTATAAATTTATTGCAAGGGGAATGTAACATAAGACATGATTTTCTTTAATATTAGAGCACAACTTTCTGCAGCAAGGAAATAAACTGAACTTGGCACTGAAATTAACTTTGTATGGTACTTACCAATTTCACCTGTAGTTTCATCATAGTCAAAAGCATCCACAGAATATTCCAAGGAATCTATATAGTAGAATGTTTTCCTATCGTGGCTCCAAGCTAATCCATTGGAAATGGAAATCTGCAAGTTTTGAATGATATGAACTTATAACTGGTATTATTCCTGTCTTTGATTAAAATGTTCAATTATCATTTTTAAACAGAGGGTTACTGTGCAACAAACAATCCGAATTGTGGCTAAGCAGATAGAATATGTCAAATTACATGGGTACACAAGAATAAAAATAAATACGCATTTTTTCTTTGATATGCTGTCATACATTTTTCAGCATCCAAACAGAATTTGTCTAAAAGCAAGATAATCGAGGTAATTATCGCCTGCTACGATTTTTTTTCTTAAACATTGTATAATTAATGTCCATACTCAGTAATTTTTTAGAACCAACCTTTTGCAAGCATTGTGAGACAGATAGTTTTGAATCCAGTGAGAACAGTGATCCTTTATGTAAGTCAGGTTTTCCTGGTACAGTTTCATAACCCATTGTACCTGTGAATAACAGAAGAGGTTAAAGACTTAAAAAAAGGGAAATAGTGAAATAACTGAACAAAAAACATAACAGAATAGCAGTCATGATTTTATGATTGTCAGTATGATGCAGATATAAGAGCTTCCTTTTACCTCTAGTTCACTTCCAACATAAAGTTTTTATTATTTGCTATTTCCGATGTTAGGCACATTACACTTACCCGCCCAAAGCCTTCCACTGGGATCACATTTCCCATCGTTGAAGCGATTGGTAGGATTTTCTTCATCTAGTGTCTGAAGGACAACCTTAGGATCCACAGTGTTCTCGTCTGCATCGTCAGGGGACCACTCGACTATGGCTAACGAGCGGCCCAGACCGACAACCAGAAGGTTAGGGTCTTCCTTTAATGGTACCACAAATCCCACCGACTTACCGGTTCCACAGTCATCTTTCGAACGAGAAACGGCAAAATTCATCAAATTTCAACCTTAGAGTATTTTATGAGATTTCTGTTATCGTTTTACGAAATTATTAGGACGCAAACAATCAGCATCATGTAATATGCTTGTTACTGTGCTGCTTATCAGTTCTTAATCCAGTAGTTGAATGCTCAGATTACACATATTGATATTGGAGATTCTATTGCTTAAGTCAGTAAAAGGATTTAGTGAAGAGAGAAGAGACTTTACATAAAATTGAAGTATATGATATAACGAAAGCAACATTTAAATTTTTAGCAAAGATACTGAAGTATAGTTGCATTGAAAAGTAAGTCTATAAAATCCAACAAGAGTTGAACGGAAAACAAGAGCTAAAAAAAAAAAAAATCCATCTCACTGATATGTAGTATCTGGTGTCTGCCACTTGCGGGAAAGTATCTATGAAGCTCGCATGACATAATGTCAACGAACAATAAGCTTTGGTTTTCTTCTTCCCAATGGGGTCCTTCCCCTAGGTGTACCGGATCCACAACTTGACGTACATCTACCTTAGACATTTTAGCTACCCTGGGTGGTCAAAAATACGAAATATATAAGAAATGTAGTCCCCTTTGTGGTCAGAAATACGAAATATGTAAGAAGTGTGGTCAAGTAATGACATAATTAGTGGCACTTGTTAGCGTTAGTTAAAAGAATATGTACAGGCTGGAGTCAGATATCTATGAAAATCATTCACTGTGACTTACTATTTGACAAAAAGAACAAAAACGTGACAGCTACTATGTTGGTGTATCAAAACCCCCAAATTTTGCTGTTGATGGTACACTGCGACACCGGGAATAGCTAGCAGACCACTGAGGGATGAAACTCATGAAAGAGGATGACTGGATGAGTAAAGCTGGCTGACAACAACACCCGGACGCTGTTGGCAACAAGTGTTCACGTCGAACTTTATTGCCAACTCGCGTTACAGATGCGGTCTGTATCATAAGATAACGGAATATTATTTATCGTAACCGTTTGCGATGATACACATATCTTTTTTGTAAGATGTTTCACATAATGTCCCTCACAGGCAAACATAATATATCGTGATGACTAATATAAGCTTGCAGAGTTACAGGGCTTGAAGCCGTTTAGGTGGTGGCATTGAATAGAGCAGGGTGTAATCACAGGGCTAACAAATTCAGCTTTTACGTATGATTTTCTTAAATAATTCAATATGTACAAGTCGGACTGGTGAGTGAGAGAGAGAGAGAGAGAGAGAGAGAGAGAGAGAGAGAGAGAGAGAGAGAGAGAGAGAGAGAGAGAGAGAGAGAGAGAGAGAGAGAGAGAGAGAGAGATGAGTAGTTGTAAAGGTAATATCCTTATGCTACTACTACTATTCCTCACTCGCTCTGAGTCGCTCGCTTGACTTGTAAAGCGGTGTCATGTTGACTTACCTACTGGATTAGACATTTTACAGGTAAACAAATGATAAACGAATTTTTCTTGTGTTCATTTAATGTTTGAGCCAGCCTTAGGCACATAACTTTAGTTTAATTTGGTTGAAATAGCACCTTCAGGCTAGTCTGTATCTAACTAGCGTAGAACTGGCCTAGTGAGTTACTTCAATGCGAAGAAAAATAGCCTATTTACCTCGTAGCCATTCTGAAACTGAGGGAATACGTTTTAATTTGTTCTGATGTGTATTTTATGTATTTCTGACATATATCCGGTAAAACTAAGCATTTGCTCCGCGTTATTTTTTTGCGGTCGACTGTAATTAGGCTAACCTCAGGGGTAGTTTGCAGACGATAGGACCTCAGGGCTAGTTTGCAGAACGATAGGACCACCTCCGGACGAAAGCTAAGTCCATTGTCTCCGATGGTTAGTGTTATTTGTTGGGGTCCCACCCCCTGCCAGGTCAGGGCACACCGCCTCAAGTGAGGTTGGCTCTTTGGCGGCGATTTTCTCCTAACTTGACTTTTTCTACAGTTTTTTGGTTGCTAATTATGGATTTACCTTCAATTTTTATCGCATGAATGTTATTAATCTGCAAGTAACTCCTGAAGTCCATCCAACAAGGGGTTTCCATACGCGACCTTGACAAGACAGAGCACGGGTATATAAGTCTGTTCAGAACGGTTCATACTCCGTCCGGGAAGTGCAATAACTTGTTAACGTATGGGTACCCCCCCTGGGCTAGTACTAAATACGGCGAAGGGACATTCCATTTGGCCGACAACAAATAAATGCACTGCCAGTATCAGAAGCCCTAAAATTTTAGAAAAAACCAGTTTCCAAGGTAAAAACAGGCGCAGAGCTAATACTTAGAATTACCGTTTTTGTCTGTGGAACTTGTCCCATCGTTCTACACTTGCCCTGGAAACCCCTTTTTACCAAAAGTTCCCCTATAACACTGTACATGAGCGATAGCCTTCCAGGATACAAAAACATAATCAGTTCTGAGTGTTGTAGGGGAACTTTTGGTAAAAAGGGGTTTCCAAGTAACAGCCTACTAGCCTAGGTTAGGTTAGGTTAGGGTACGTTAGGTTAGTGTGGTTCCTTTTATAATATATTTATTTCCTTAGCTAATCCCTTCCTGAACATATGGCTTCCTAATGACTTTCGTATTCGCGGAACCATTCCATACAGTCCATGCAGAGCTATTACTTAGAAATGCCTTTCTGACAAATATATTCATTTAGGCCTACATTGTTGATGTGGGGCTAAGCTCAATCTACAAGCCTATGACCCCCTCCCACCTAGCCTATAGGCCTAACAATATCTTAGGCCTAATGGGCCTCAACCTCCCTCCCTCCTCCCCCTGTAGGGAAGAACTGAATTTTTCAGTTGAGGAAATGACTGCAGTTATAAAACATAGATATAGGCCAAGGCTACCTTAGGTTTCAGTAACCTGACTTCACCAGGTTGTTGCACCTTACTTAGGCAATCCTAGCGTAAGCTAACCCCAAAGGATTGGCTTCTAATTGGGGTTCTTGTATTTCATTAGACAATGGGGGTAGAACTGAAGGCTACTAGCCTACCATTGCCTAGTTCCCACCAGTTGCCGACTTGAATATTTAAGGCCATTTTTTATGGTTACGTCTTTTGTTTATGTTTATGATATTTACCATTTATTGTTATGTTTTAACATTTATCACCAAGGGGCTGGTACTAAACAAGGCGTCCATTTAGCACTTAAACTGGTAGTTACCAAACCCGAGGGGCATGGTAGCAATCTTCAGTTTTATCGGCAGTGGGTTGCAGTTTGTTAACTGACCATGAGTGATGGACTTGAATATTAAATTTGTCAGAATCACATAAAAAATTGCCAGGAAAGTCATTATTCATTAGTTCTAAAACATTGTTTTAAACTATTTTAAAAATTTTTGTTGTGGCAGTGGATAAACTAGCCATGTGTTTTTAGTTTAATTTTGGGGATGAAGGAATATTATTAGTATTATTATCCAGAAGGCAAACCCTTTTCATATGGAACAAACCCAAAGGGGCCAATGACTTGAAATTGAAGCTTCCAAGAATATGGTGTTCTGTCGAAAGAAGTAACAGAAGGTAATGGCAAGGGTTCAGAGCCTTGATAAATAGGCTTCAAAGTGCAAATCAAAATAGATGTCAGCATCATGACACCACCATGCAACATGTGAATGAACAAACAATAACACTTAAGGAAATAAAAAGATCTAGCACAACTGAGTAATTGCACGAGTGTAACTGTGCAGAGGTGAAATCACACTAACCAGTTCAGAGGGGAAGAGGATTTGGTATGGGTAAGATGAAGAGTAGCCACTGAAAATAAATAATAGACCCCAGTATTTATTCGTCATAAGTAATTTCTAATATTTATTTGTTATTAGTAATTTTCAAAGGATTGTAATATAGGTGGTCTGAATATTTGCCATATAATTTTTCGTTAAAAAACAAATGAGATTGCTTTTGCTGATAGTTTTTGATGATATTAGACAAATTTCATATTATTGAGAAGATTGCTTTTAAACGTGTCTGACTACGTAAGTGAAATAAAGTTTGTTCCTATGGAACAATCTATACTTAGAAATAGTATGTATTCCCAGCAAATGGTTGCTTAAGCTATGTAACAAAGTGTTTAATAGGTGGTAGATGGGTGAGTTTGTTGGGGAGAGAGAATCCTTCTCTAACCTATCGTAACTTAGTGCTTTTAATTAATCTAGTTAGATACAAGGCTAGGTCTTAGGCTACCTGACAGGAATCTTTGCTCCCTCTGGTCCAGGGAAATGACCTAACCTTATCTTCTTTAACCATTTTAGAAATGGGTGTAGGTTAGTCCTTCGGCATCATATTCTGCATATGTAGTAAGAGTAGAAATGATGAAATCAGCTAAGTGCATCGTACCTTCTTTCTGCATTTATTTCTACCCTTAAGACACTTGCTTATAATGGCTAGATCAAGCATCTTTTAAGAGTTTGCACATTATATATGACCTTTCTGGCCACCATGAGACAAGTACTTTGAGTACCGTACTAGCCTGTTGAGTTTCCAACTCCCAGTCATCCTCTAGCCTCATTACTGTGGTTTTTCCCTTTTTGACGTTGAAGCAGGTAAAATTGAAGATTATCATATCCGTTCTAGGAGAAGCGTCGAGATTCGATTTAGTCGAATTCTGAATCAGTTTCTCCCGTAAGAAATAACTGAAAATGGATTACCTGTAATCCATTCCTGATCATCAGTCAATATCCCAACCTTGCCTTTTTATACAAAACATTTCACAAATTACAATGAAATAAGTTCAGAATTAAGTAACTTACGATAAGAGAAGCACTTTTTACATTTTTAAATGCATGCTGTGTCAAAAAAATTGGCCTACGACCAATGTGGCCGTATTGCTGATGGTAGACTGAGCGCCATAGGCTAGGATAAGTAGCCTATAGGCACTACCAGAATGTACTGTAACGGGTACACACAAAAACTGCTGCTAATAATAGTAACATTGAACAACAAGCCTGATTGTTACAGTAAATTAATAATACAGTATTTATAAGCTGAATTACTGTATGTCTGTTATCATAGAATTGAGAAAAATTTCCTAAGTTATGTCGACATTCGGCAGCTTGTGGCATGAGCAGATGTAAACAAACCAAAGCGCCACCCTGGTGGCATAACGCGGTACTAATTACACAAGCGTTGTTTATGTTCAGTATTTACGGTAAATTTCATACAGAGTCTACTGGAATAGTGTACAAAATCACTGTACAACATCTTTTAATAAATATTATGATACCCTAACATACTGGAACCCATGATTGGATGAAAATTCAGTGCAGAAAGCCAAAAAAATTGATGATACACCTGTACAAGCGCGTACTTCTCCAAACAACAGCAGCAGCGTATGTGGGCTTTAAACGCTTTTAAATATGCTTGGGAAGAACGCCACCAACAACGCCAACTAGCGGCAGCCGACCGAAACTTTTTTTACAAACATCATATAATTCATCGGGTCGGATTTCGGTTTGTTGTTCGAGCTCCGACGCAAAATTTACTCAACATTTCGCGTCGAAATCCGATTATGTCAAGTTCTGGTACGGTCAAGGACCAGGGTTCTACTGTATATCCCTTCTTGCATATCTTGGGAGGGCAAGTCTGATTTTCCCTCAGTCATGGTTGAGTATATCAGTTAATTCAGAACCTTGAACAGCTAACTGTATAAAAAATTTTGACCCTGTTTTGAAAAAAAATATTAGTGATATACTGCAAGGTTCTAGTCTTACTCGTGACCCCTCAGTAGTATACAGACCTTTTGATTTCCTGTCCTCTCTGAATCAGAGGATCACTTACTACAGTTCTATGGTTCAGTCTGTCCTTATCACAACATAATTCCTGCCAAAAACTATTCAGGCTAATGTAAATATCCAAGTTTTAACAAATGAGATTTTGTAAAAACAAAATCCAGTTTTTAGTACAAACCCATCATTTTACATAATGAAAGGTTAATTTTTTCATCTTTTGGAATGTGTTATAGGAGCTTCAGACTGCAGTATTAGGCAAAGGTGAACAGATGGGTTTTCATGCAAAGATTTTTAAATTTCATATAATATTCGCAAAATTTACTGTAATATACCTAAAAGATTTTCATTTTTGTACTTTTGCAGAATGGAAAAGAATGTCTGGAACCCAGGAGTTTGGAAGAGATGGGAAGCACGGATTGCTGATCCAGACAGTGGTAAAGAAATTAAATTCAGTTACTCATTTATCCCTTCTAATGACTGGAGTAATGTTGGTCCTGTACTCAGTTGCCGTACTGAATCTGAAAGTCATGATGAAACATTTCAAGGTAAGTACATATATGTACTCTACCTGTACTATACATTTTGTGTAGGATTCTAAATTTCCTTAAAGATAAATAGATATGCTGGTGTTTCATTGGGTCTTTTTTAATTTCCTCTTCCTGATACCTTACCTTTTGAACCATTTATGTATTTACTCTGCTCTAGTAATATTAGGCATCCTAGACAGTTTGGGTGAGGACTATCCAGTGGAGTTTTTCCATTTTTAAAAGGATATCTGACTTACTCTCGTGTAAATTATGAATGTTTTTTTATTTTAACTTCTAAAATAGCCCTTTTCCTGGCAAACTGAAGCTTTATAATACTCTCATGTAAATTATGAATGTTTTTTATTTTAACTTCTAAAATTGCCCTTTTCCTGGCAAACCGAACCTTTATAATATTATGCCTCTTCCAAAAGGTATTAAGTTTAGATTTAAGTACTTCAAGGTTGCTGGAAACTAATCTGTATGCCTATTGTTGCGTTCTTTAAACTTTTACATAGAAAACTATTGGATAATTTTGTGTGTCTGATTTCCTTTTAGATCTGATTAGATGTTCCCAAGACAGTCTTGATAATATGCTGTTTATGCCAGAGGAAAAGTTGACATTTTCAGCATAAAAAAATGTCTCAAAATCTAGGAGTCGAGTAATATGCTGAGCTTAAAGTTATTCATACATAGCAGAGGGGTAAATACAGGCACCTAATGATTTTCTCTTGCTTGCTTAGTTCTGCAATTTTTATAATCAATTTACATGGTTTCATTTTTCTGATTTTATAAAATGGTACTTATTAAAAATGTAAAATAAATCCCCAAACTGTAATTTTATGACCACAAACCTATTACATACTTTTAGTTCATTTCATGCACTCCCATTCCTTAAATGGCAGAAAGAAAATAGTAGTCAGCTCTCAGCCAGCCATGAGTTGGTGTCATGGGATTCATAAGATGTGAGAAATAGCCAGGCTGGGAGACAGGAGCTTGCATAATAAGTACCTACCTTGGAATGTTCCATATTGATTATTTATAATTATTTCAATTCAGGTGGAAGACCAAGCTGCTAAAAACTCCTGAGTGGGTGATTAAGACCTGTAGAGTCCACCTGGAAGATCCTTGGGATTGGTAATAAAGGAGTTGAGTTCAAGACAGAAACTTTGCCATGAAAAGTAACTCAAAAGGCTTTTAATTGATATGTTAATTGATTTAGGATGCTCAGATTCTGCTGCAGACCTGCCAGGGAATGCCATATGCTGGTAGACCATACCATGAGAGAGTCCTCTTGAGAACAACAGTTGTATTGGAGGATAGCACTCATTTATTAGGTATGATGTAGAATCAATTTTAGAGAATGCCATAAGACTTAATAAAACGTGGATAAGGTAATGAGGACAGTAAATAAAAAAAAGTCTAGAATCTCTTTCAGTAGCCTCGCCAAGAACTGATTGATCCTTCAAAAAGTACAGGCGTCAGAGTTGCCCGATGTGCAAAGGATAGTGAATGCATTAAAATATTTTGCTCTAGTCTGCAGGGGTTGTTGGTACTAAGCGGTAATTCTGAAAGGTTTTCAGTTTAGTTGCACAATAAAGAGTACCCACAATAGGGGAGCAGGTAGAAATATAGATTTTTCATTTTTATATATGCAACTTACCCAGTAATTACATTAGCTAGAGTTTCTCTGGCCTCGGAAGCTTAAATTCAAAACTTCACGGGTGAGCGCTTCAGTTTAGTGCAGGTGACTGGTCTCGCCCACTAACGAGAGTACTGTATCAGGAACTGCTCGGCAAACATTCGTCATTACGTTTCTGCTGACTCTCGAGTCAACACAGAGCATTTTTTGTCAGCTTTGTTCTTAAATTTGCTGGTCAGAGACCAGATTTTGGTGATGTTTTATTGCTGATTTCGGGAGCCTGAAAGCTTACAGCATTCAGGACAGTTTTTGATTGTGTTGTTTAATTTGTCATATTTCACAACAGTAGCGAACTCATAATCAGTTGTTTAACTACCAACAGTGTAGTGTAACTGACGATATCGCCTTTACCGGTGAGTGTAAACATTGTGTTCATTGCTGAACCAGTAACATGATTTTCTTTCTTATCTGCAAGTCTCAGTCTTAATTAGAATATGAGACTTGTATGTATGATGATACTGTGTGTACTTCGTTTAGGTCTTTAAAAGTTATTTTCCTTTTCCGAATAGCATATAATGTGTTTGCTACCAAACTGAATTTCCTTTGTAAAGAGACTTACAGTTTTGCGTTCACTGCGTCTTCTTTAGCATAAAACGTTAATGTTGCGTTATCTGCAGAACCAATATTTTAGTTTTTGAAAGGCATAACTGTAAATATCAAATGTGTGACAGGAATTGAAACTTGTAGTTATGGTGGTATTCTGTGTACTTCATCTTGGTCCGTTAAGGTTAACTCTCCTTTTCTGAGTAGTGTAATAAACGTAACCTTGTATTTGCTCCGGACCGATTTTTTGAGAATAAAATGCACCAGCGAGTCTCAAATAATGTTTGATGAGTATTGAGATATGTATGTTAGAGGAATTGAGATATCTCTACAATGATACTCTGTGTATTTCATAAGTTTGTTTTTAAAAATTATTTGAACAAATTATTACACTTTCCTTTGCAGAGAACTGGAAAGTGTAAGGGCAGGAGTACAGTGGGAGAGAATTATGCTTGAGCTACTGGCTCAGCGGCTGCCAACTGCAGAACGCTCAGCGCCTGCCAACTGCAGAACGCTCAGCGCCTGCTCAAGCTACTGGCTCGACAGCCGCCAATTGCAGAACGCCCGGTGCCTGCTCGAGCTACTTGCTCGACGGCCGCCAACTGCAGAATGCTCAGCGCCAGCTTTCGGGCACTTGGCGCCCGCTTCGGGCACTTGGGGCTCACTCTCTGGTGCCTCGGCGTTCGCTCTCGTGCGCTCGGCACCAGTTACTGGTACCCTGGCGCCATCTAAGTCATCTCTCTCCCACTGCTAACCTTCCTACCCGTTTTATCCACTTGCTCCCATGCCTGGCTCCCTTACTTTCTTCTCGTGCCCTTGCCAGTCATGTTTTAGGTTAACAGATGTTAACTTTGTGATAGTGAAGTATTGTGCAGTGGAGGAGGTGTCTGCTCATCCCTCGATTCTCCTAGACAAAGGTCCCTGTCATACTCCCATACACAGGGAGGAGACATACTGGAAGTCCAAGGGAGGCCAGTGGGTTACACACGGGTATTCACCCTCTCAGTTGAGCCTGTTGCCGGTCCCAGGTATCAACAGACAGCCTGGAAAGGCATCTTTCTGGATGTGTAGTGGATGGGACGGCTGCTCATCCCGTTGATTCTCCTAGGTGCAGGTCATTGCCATACTCCCCTCTATCTAGGAGGAGGCATACTGGCAGCCCAAGGGAGGTCAGTGGGGTCTGCCCATGGGCAGTCGCCTCCCCAGTCCAGCCTGTTGCATCCCAGGTTGTGACTAGGGACAGCCACTGGAAAGGTGTCTCGGAAGTGCATTGGCTTTCGTCAAGTTCTGAAGAGGTGTTGCCTTGTAGGAGCCATCTTTGTCATTTCACAGAGGATTCTTGCCCCGCTCAGAGATGCTTTTTGGGTAAAGATCAGTCCCCACATCTCCCTTACAAGAGAATGAGGGAGCCCTCCTTCAGTCCTCAACCTTCGTGCAGCAAGTGGAACACTCCGGGGCATTTTTTCTCTCCTCAGTGCCAGGAGCGAGGTTCTAGCTCTCTACACCTCTCGGGCGAGCAGCTCCAGGTTTCACGTAAGCGCCCTGTTTCCTCGGAACATCCTGTTTCGGTGGGACGTCATGTTGAGTGCCTTGAAGCAGACAAGCATCCTGTAGCAGCCAGGTGCCCGGTTGCAGCCAAGCGCCCTGATGCGGCCCAGCGCCATGATGCAGCCGAGCGCCCTGATGCAGCCCAGCGCCATGATGCAGCCGAGCGCCCTGATCTGACAAAAGCGCCTGAAGGGTCGGGCGTTCTCTTCATTCAGTGCCCTGAAGCTGCCGAACTTCCGATAGTGCTCAAACCTCATCAAGTTTCCAAGCGCCCTGCAGCTTCGGATAAGCCTTCTTCTGTGTTGGACCCAGCACTCGAACCTTTACAACAAAAAACTGGATATTATACTTCATCTTTTACAGAAAACTGCAGCTCAGACTGCCCCTAGATCAGATTAGATGACATCTCTGATTTCTTCTGTTGAGGAAGAAGAGGAGCAGGATACGTCTTCTACGCCGTATGCGGCACTCCTTAAGTGCCTTCTTCAGCAGTTCCCGGATTTTTTCACTCCGTCCTCTCCTTCTCCAGGCTCGTCTTACATGGTGAGCTTTCAGCCTTTGGATTCGACTAGTCTTTCTAAGATGGTTCTTTCTAAATCTTCGAAGAAAGCTCTTTGCCAAGTAGAGGAATGGCTTTCTGACAAGAGGGATCAAGGAAGGGCCTGTGTTAGTGTTACCCCCCTCATCTCTCACATAGGCGGTACTTGTCGTATGCAACGGGAGAAGTTCCTTCCAGGGGAGTGCCTGCCTCCTCCCAGGGGGACTTTTTTGCGCTCATTGACTCGGG
Source organism: Macrobrachium rosenbergii (assembly GCF_040412425.1). Classification (NCBI taxonomy): domain Eukaryota; kingdom Metazoa; phylum Arthropoda; class Malacostraca; order Decapoda; family Palaemonidae; genus Macrobrachium; species Macrobrachium rosenbergii. Next base: position 9,140,976 of record NC_089799.1, read on the forward strand.
ACGGAGATCGGCGAAAACGTTCTTTTCAGCTCAGGAGATGGATCACATGTTGAAGAGTATTTTTAAGGCCTTCGAGGTGTTGAGTTTTCTCGACTGGTGTTTGGGAGCAGCCGCCAAGAAGTTTCAAGAATCTCCTTCCTTGTGTGCTGAAGCCGTAGACCTGGAGAATTTTCTCTCTTGCGTTGATAGAGTCATCAGAGATGGATCGCATGAAGTAGCTGCCCTGTATGCCATGGGCGTCCTGAAGAAGTGCGAACTGTGGGCCTTGTTTGCAGCGAAGGGTGTTTCGACCCCACAGAAATCAGCCCTCCTGTTTTCCCCTCTGGATAAACAGTTTGTTTCCTCAAGATCTTCCTCTCGCAAGTGAGGATTTAGTCCTTCATGCTCCTGTGTGGGTCAGGCCTTCTCTTTTGGGAGAGATGGAACAAAAGAGGAGCGGATCAGTGGGTAGTAAAAGAGGGATGCTCTATCCCCTTCAAGGAGAATCCGCTATTGACCGACACTCCTGTCATATTGACAGCTTACTCCATCGGCTAGGAGAAGTATTTGGCCTTGTCGAAGGAAGTGTCCTCTCTTCTGAACAAAAAGGCAATAGAAGTAGTGAAAAATGCAGGTATCCCTGGACATGCAGGACGCTTATTTCCACATTCTGGCTCACCCGGATTTGAGGAAATGCCTACGTTTCGTTTTCGAGGACCAAATCTTTCAAATTTGAGCTTGTTTCGGTCTCTAGACGGCCCTGCAAGTCTTCTCTCAAGTGTTGGCTCGTTTGGCGGGTTGGTTCCATTTAGCGGGAGTGAGGATCTCGCTATATCTGGACAATTGGATAATTCGATCACCCACAAAGAATCAATGCATGAAGGACTTACAAAAAACTCTTCTCTTGACCCAGGAATTAGGACTAACAATGAACTTCAAGAAGTTACAAATGACTCCCACTCAGAAGATTCTTTATTTAGGAGTTCTGATAGACTCTCTGAGTTTTCAGGCCTCTCTGTCACTCAGAAGAGTGGAAGACTGTCTGAGGAATGTAGGCCTCTTCTTATCACTTCGTTCTTGCTCCGCCACCCAGTGGATGAGTCTCTTGGGGATGTTGGGTTCTCTGGAGCAATTCGTAAGACTAGGGAGACTTCACATGAGACCTCTCCAGTTTTATTTAAGTGCTTGCTGGGATCAGAAAGTTCATGAGGACAGTCATGTCTTTCCGATAACCTCAGAAATAAAGGAGGATCTGTGGTGGTGGAGGTCCGCAGAAAGACTTTTGGAAGGGAAGTTGCTCGCTCCGGTGAGCCCCAACCTAGACTTCTTTTCCAACGCGTCAGATGTAGGTAGGGGAGCGCTCCTGGGGAATCTGGAAGTCTCAGGGAAGTGGTCTTCGGAGGAGAAAGAGATGCATATCAACATGATGGAGTTGAAGGCGATACATCTGGGTCTACAACATTTTGCGACACAGGTACACAACAAGACAATAGTGGTACATGCGGACAATACCACGGCCTGAGTTGTTTTTTCCCCACCTGACTTTCACCTCACCTGGCGCCAGCTACAGCTGGGTGCTTGCTCTACCTTGAGCTTCTAGGAGCGCCCACCAGCTCCCGACCAGTTAGTTAGCTGACATCCAGCTCTGCTGGCCTCACCCACAGCCTGGCACCAGCTCAGTACACCTGGCACCAGCTTCCGGTGGTCTAACGCCAACTCTCCTGCATCCTTGGCTTTGGAGAGGAGTTGGAAGCTTGTTTTCTGTTGGAATTTTATGGTATGACCTGAGCAGGATTGGAAGCATAAGAGGTTTTTTCACGACCTTTAATGTTCTAGCACCCTCCGTCTAAGAACGTATGGTCCTCTCTTGTGAGTGGACTTGTTTTTTTGATGCCACTCTTAGTTTCTGGAGAGTTATTGGCCTACTTTTAGTGTAAGCTAGACTCATCAGTACAACCTCCCCTCATAGCTTTCAGGCACTGTGTGCCCCCGACGTCGAGTTTATAAACAACCTTTTCCGAGACACTCTGAGAAGTAGGAAAGCATTTTGTTCCTTTTTAGGGAGGCTAAGGATGTCAGAACAGCTTCTACCTCCTTAGCTTTCAGGCACTGTATGCCTCTGACGTCTGTTCGACAATTGTCTTTCGGGAAGTGTAATCGATCTTCACTACTTGCCTTTCGAAGAAAGTTTAACAGTGTTAGATTCTTTGCAGGTACCTTACGATCATTATTAGTAACTGGCATGGCATCGTAGAAGAAGCATAGGATTCTCTCTACTATCTATTCACTTTGTAGTAAGGTGCCGAGACTTGTGAGAGCTGGAGGTTACAATTTACCTGGAGCACCCATCACTGTCAGTGAAAGGGTCATGGTCTGTATTTCAGTGCAAGTGACAGTCATATCTGGTTGTTTTTATTGGTACTGCACCCAGGGCAAGGGCAATTAGGTATGCTTTGTTGGCCATTGGTGTACACCTTCGTCGCAAAGCTTAATCTTATACTTCGTCAGCCATCAGAGTACTCCTTTGCTGCGAAGTGTCCCACTTAAGTAGAAGCGCTCCTGGCTTTACTGCCACGCTGCTACAGGTTAAGTTGAGCAACAACCAAGGGCAGTTCTATACTGCAGGCTCTCTTAACTAACAAGGAACTACTAGCATTGTATCCAATGCTGGCAACTTATCTATTTTCTCAAATCACTACATGAATTGATGGTTGGGATCAGAATTTGTCCATGATTCCCCACCACCTGTCAATGTGGAATCAGCTAATGTAATTACTGGGTAAGTTGCATATATAAAAATGACATTTTTATAATAAAATGAAGTTTTATATATACTTACCCAGTAATTACGGACGGAGCCCTCCCTCCTCCCTGTGCATGGACACAAACCATAAACGTAATGATGAATGTTTGCCGAGTAGTTCCTGATACTCTCATTAGTGGGCGAGACCAGTCACCTGCACTAAACTGAAGCGCTAACCCGTGAATTAATTTAAGCTGCCGAGGCAAGAGAAACTTTAGCTAATGTAATTACTAGGTAAGTATATATAAAACTTCATTTTATCATAAAAATGTAATTTTTATAATAAAATGAGATTAGGCCACAAAGTCTCACCACCTTTTGCGTTCTTGGTTTCTGGGAAAGGTTACATGGTAGAACTGTCTATTGCTGGTTTACTTTAAACCTTCATTGACACAGCAAACTCTTTGATTGGCCTTTAGTTGTCAGCAGTTTATGTGCTTCTGCATGTTTGCTTCCAACCAGGGTATTGTTGCCTGCCGGCACGGAAGATAGGCCTCAGCTTGCATTATTACATCTGGCTATTGCTGAAGGATAAGAAAGTATTACAGCTACCAGTTACGGATGGAAACTTGAGACATAATTGTTACCCAATGGAATATATTAGTACCACAATTAAGGAGTTGAATACCTAACTTATTCTTCTATACTGTAGGCAAGAAAATGTTACTGCATCAGTACAGGCAAAAGAATGAGGCATAATTGATTTTCAGTATAACACATTATGCAAAGTATGGCAATAAAATCTATATTCAGTACAATATATGCCCTAAAATGTAAGCATGAAATTAACAATATCACTTTACAAACCTACTCTAAATAGTAATTACCAACCACCTTGTTCAGTAGTTTGTGTACCATCAAATTAGCAGTACAGTATATCGAGAAATTATGATAGAATTAAACAGAAATCACAAATATTGTATATGAACTTTGCCCTGAAAAAGAGGAAAAGAACAGAATTCCCAACACTAGTGCAAAAGAGGATGTAAGCCAGAGATTCAGTACAGGCAACAGCTAGACAAAATTGTTAGTTATGGCAGATATTAATATACCTTTTTTTGATTAAAAGTAAAATTTGGACTTAATGATGATAACAGTAAAAAGAATTGAATGAAAATGCAGGATTGTTAACAATGTCAGTGAATATGTCAGATAAGCTTGAGGTCATTACTGTATATCCTGTTTTTTCCCAGGAGAGACTACATCATCGTCTACTGTGCAAGATCAGAACTACAAGTTTATAAGGATGAAAAATGTGAGTAAAAAGTTTCCTCTGAAAAAATCATTTAAATTTGCTTACCCACTCACAAATCCTAGTGCACTCCACCAGATGTGTAGTTGTCAGGAAAATGATAATTTTTTGTGGCATCATGGTGGAAATAAACTAGATACATTTGAGGTTCAAGGTAAACCCTTTATAGTTTATCCAGAGAGTACTCAAAAACAGAAACAATGTATAATTGTGTCTGAAATGATTCCAAGAGACATGGACACTGAGGAATGTAATGACAAGGTGTTTTACTGTTGTAAGGAGCGTTGTAAAATTTCTTTGAGTTGCCCAGGTGAAATCTGTCAAGTGCTAGCTAAAGAAATAAATAACAAATATTTTGTTTTAAGTCGCTCAAAGAATGCTGTACATTATTGTTCTTTGAAAAATGATTTTGGGTTAGATACAAAGGTGTTCATAAATCATTCCACAGATAAAGATGTAATAACAAGTGCAACACTGAATGATGCAGTTCCTGGTTATTTTGCAACAGCAGATTCAAGTGGGATTGTGTCCCTGTATGATAGTTCAAGATCTAACAATAATGAACCTATCTGGGAGCACTGTTTTAAAGGGAGCAGGTGTGTTTATCAGTGTGATTTTGGCAGGCAAGCACTGTCTTTGATTGTGAATAACAAATCATCAGTTTGGCTCTGTGATACACGAAGTAAACCTACTTCTGGCAATGATAACAAAATGCAAACCTTATTTAATGTTGGAGATTTACATAGTTACGTCAGTCCTCTTGATATTATATGTAAAGTAGTCCGGAGTGGATTGCATCATTTATATACTGTCACATCTAGCTCAGTTCTCTTAATGGATGAACGATACTGTAAAGTACCAACCATTAAATGGGATCACATGTTTTCTGTATCACCTTCATTCACAACTCGGTGCATAGTTAAAGATTTTGAGGTACTTATGTTTGGAAGCAACTGTGATTTTAGGTTATGTTCCCTATACCAAGATTTGAGAAACAAAGCCATTAGTCAAGGTGTAAGTGGTTTACCATGTTATTTAAACACTGTAAAAGATACCTTGCAGTTTGCTCATCAGCAAAATATTTGGTTTAATACATATGTGGATCGCATTGGTAATAGAGTCTCGGGAATATCTTCATGTATCAATCCTTGTGATGAATCATCATTATGTCTTCTCACATTAAATGATACTGGAGATATTTTCATTCAAGATTTTCATGTACAGAGCAATAGTTCAATTCCAGTAAGTGATAACCAGGTAAAGGAATATGACAGAATCGGTAAACAAATACTCCAGGCTTGGGAAAATCAAGTCATTGAATCAACTTTGAAGGAAAAAAATGAGCAAGGTTTAGGAGAGAAAAAATCAGGCATTGATCTTGGAAGATTTTACTGTGAAATGGAAAAGACTGCAAACAAGAATGATGTCTGTTTAAAAGGTAGTCATGACTTTTGGAGTATGGAGAATTATGTTCTAAATAAATTTGCAAAAAGAATGTTTAATTTTGATCTTTTTGTAAAAGATAATTCAAGTAGTGGAAGAGGTTTAAGCAAAATTTCTTCTGAGAATTTCACAGTATCTTAAACCCAGTTATTTAAAGAATTTTCAAGATGACTTGTCCACTTCCTTAGTGGAAGTGTGGAAAGACAAAATGGAAGGAAAAGAAGATATTGGAAGCCCATCCGTCAAGTACAGAAGATATCCAGGTCAAATTAGTAGTTTTTCATGTTTGCCAAAGAAGCTGAAGGTGGATTACATTGTTCAGGACACAACTGTTGATGATGACACTTCATTTTTTGTCACTCCAAAAAAGACTGATGTCGATGTTTTTTCCCCACTAGTCCATTTAGAAAAAACTGGGTTAAAAAGATCATCAAAGAGACAAGTGGATGGGTTTTGATGAACAATGAATGTAAACTATGAATTTATAATTTGTTTGGTAAAGAAGATTGTTCATGCTGTAGTTATTTGTTTTATTTTTCTCATTACCTTAAAATATTTCTCTTGTAATTTCCAAACTTATTTCTGTCATGTATATTGTTAATTCAAAGCAATTACACAGACCAAACAATGAATTCCATGTTTACTGAATAAATAATAAGAAAGTACATGAAGCAACTGCAATACTGTATATACTATATATTTTTACTAAAAAACAAGATAAAATTAAAGATTATTGCAAACCAATAACTTGTAGTACCGTTTCATTTTCCGTATAATGTTCCCAGGCAAACCTTTTCTGGGGGAAAACGAAATATGTAAGTGTCTGACAGGTGGAAAGTGCACATGCACCATAACATCTGGTAAGCTATCAAGCCATCTCATTCTTAATGTCAAACCTTTGGACAACTGGAAAGAGGCCAGTTAAATTTATGTTGAGGGGTTTGTACAGTATTAAAGGGCTCTTTTACTTTTTTTTTTTTAATGTTTGTAATGATAAACACAGCTTATAGTTTCAAATCTTAATTTAGGTGGAAAGAATTCAAGTTGCCAATTCCCAGACTACTGAACTATGATACCTGGACCAGACCTGATTGGTACAGGAGAGGATCAGTAAGTTGTAGGCTCTTTAGAGTTCAAAGTGTGTGCCTGGTGTCATTGTACTTACTTGTCAGTACCAGATACAGTCAAGCATGCCACCTGTCACTCTATCTAAGGTTGCTTATGTGTGGTGGCCCAACATTTGTCAGACATGGTCTAGTCCTTCCTTGCTGTTCCAGCATACCTTTCTGTGGTCAGTCTGGTATGCAGCCCCTTTTGCTGTGTTGTGAGGTGTTACAGCCTGGATCTTGGAAAAAAAATTTTTTTCTTTGCAAAATAACCCCAGACTTGGCATGTACAAGTAGGGGGGGGGGGAGTACTAGGTGATCCAGGGAGGGTCACCGGGTGACACGGGACCTTCCTCAGAAATAGATTTTTCCTTTGTCAAAATCCCTTTTTCTGAGTTCAGTCCGTCAAAGCCCATGTGAAATAATAATAGAGAATCATGCCAAGGCTGTAACTACAAGGAAAAAGGGGTAATCTGAAGAAAAAACAAAAATTTTACGAAAATAATTTTAATCAAGTAATCTCTTCCATGTAGCAAGAATACTAAAACTAAGGTATACTAAATCTAAGGCACATCAAAACTTAATACTATGAAAGTGAGGAGGTCGGTCGACGGGAAAGAGCCCCAAAAATCTTAAAATTACTTAAAGCTAAATGAAACATGAAATATGCATAAGATAATTGCAAATACAACCTTAATACTATACACGTAAAACTTAGGCTAAACACGTAGAGAGACAAAATCAATGAAAATTAACATATACATATATCTGGGGTACGTGGAGCCAAATAAAAACTGTCAGTACCCCATAAGAAAAAACAATCATGGCATGTCAGATTACACTTTTCCATCAGTAGATACAAGATACATCAATATGAGAGCCAGGCAGTGAGGTATAATCAACCAGGAGAATAAGCAGAAAAGTAAATGAGGCAGGCGGGCGGGGGAAAGGAAAGGATAAGGATATGATTAATTAAGGTGGGGAGATGACACTTCCACTGCTATGGTAAAAAATTTCAGGGCTTCGAGCGATTTTAAATAGTGGCGTTTAAACACTAGAGGTGATTTCCAACCCGTAAATTTAGATAACTCTGAGAAGTCCATATTATGAAAGTAATTAATGGAAGTAGCAACTGCTCGAATATATCATGAACCCTTAGGAACTGAATCTGGGTTGGCCTGTTTAATGAAATACAGAATTTGTTGTCTTATAGCATTTTAGTGAAAGATGTACCACCTTTCTCCCTGATAAAGGGACCCGACTTACTCTGTGGAGTTCTTAAAGGTAAGATTTAAGTGTATAAACTGGACATAAGACTGGTCTTGAGGAAGGGCACCACCTTCCAAGGAGACCACCTGTCCTGTGGTCTTCGTTCTTGGCTAAAAATCTAGGGTCAGGGAAAGGAGGACCTCTCAGACGGGAGGGAAGTTCACAAAATTATCACCTCTAGTGAGCCGACAGCTCTGAGATTCTAGCACCTGAAGCCAAGCTAATCAAAAATAAGGTCTTCCTTAACAGATCACAATAAAAGCAATGAAAGTTATCATCTCTGATGCTAACTTGAGGACGTCATTGAAACCACGTAACAGACTGTGGGCGTGATTCTGGTCTCAGGCGGCGCATGCTCTGGGGATAGATGAAAAATAGGAATCTGTAAGGTCGATTTTAAAAAGCCGTAAAGAAATACTTTCTTTAATGCTGATTTGATTGTGGTAATAGTGGCCGAGCAAGGCCTTTCTCAAACAGTGATCTAAAGAAGAAACTCCTAAATTAGCTGTCATGATTTTGGCTTCAGATGCTTTTAGGAAGGAGGCTAATTTTTTGACTGCTGAGTCATACTGTCTAAAGAGTAGAATCTCTTTTATCTGATTCTAAAAACAGAGTGTTGACAGGGTCAATGTTCGCTCCTTTTTGGGCTGCGAATTTTATAAAGTCCATAAAACTAGGGCATTCTGAATTCTTGAGGAAGCTGACACAGTCTTGGTTTGTACTGTCTGGGTCAGAATGGGCTTGGGAATCCGAAGACTCCGTAATCCCAGTTCCTGAAGAAGAGAGGAACCAATTGCTCTTGACCAATAGGGCTACTAGGGCTAATTGACCTTTGAATGTCCTGAGTTTGTGTAAAACTTTCAGCAGTAAATTTATTGGAGGAAAAGATAAATCTTCTCCCAATTGTTCCAATCTACTGTCATTGCGTCTGTGGCGTCGCCTGAGGTCAGGTTGGGGCCACATAACAGGGAGCTTGAGTTGCTCTCCGTTGCGAACAGATCCACTTGGAGGCCGGAACCGGCGGCAAATCCATTTGAAAGATTCCATGTCCAGGACCACTCCGTCTCCAGCGGAGTAGTCTGAACAGGAATCCGCCTGCGTTCCGTTACCCCGCTAGGTGGGTGGCTGACAGGTGCCAGCCGTGCTTGTTCGCCAGGAGAAGATAGCAACCATTGGTTTTACTCGGCCTGATTTGGGCCGCCTGTTGATGCAATGAACTACCACTGCGCTGTCAATACCAACCTGATATGAATCCGGTTGTGGGCGGATTTTCTTCAGAGTTAGAAAAAGACCTGCCATAGCTTCAGGGTATTTATATGGAACTGCTGAAACATTGTGGACCACGTTCCTTGTACTTTTGTTTTGGTAATATCCCCCAGCCCGGCAGGGGCGTCTGTGTGAACAACTAGTGCGGAGGGAAATGGAGGCGGAACTGTATTGGACAGGCCTCTGACTGTGGTCAAGAGTCCAATCTTGTCTTTAAGATTTGAGGAATGGGAGGAGACCTTGTCTCTGAGTTGGCTCGACTCCGCCACACTCTGTTTATGTCTTTTAATTTCGCTTTTAATAGCAGGTCTGTCACTGAGGCAAACTGAAGAGATCAAGGACCCTTTCTTGGGACGGCGGGATGCCGATGGATTTTGAGAATCTCTGGTGAGATGCTATCTCTTTCCTCTTGGGAGGCGGGAGAGATGCGTGTGAGATGGACAGATCCACTGGGGCCCAGCCACTGAAACCGGGACTCCGAGTCAGAGCGGGACTTCTCTGTTCAGTTGAAAACCTAAGCGACTCAGGAAATTGATGACTATGGACGTAGCTTTCTGACACTCGGAACTGTTGGTGCCCCGTTATCCAATCGTCCAAATATGCGCTGCTAGGGATATCCCTAGGACCCGGGTTGTTGCACTACCGTGTCCGCCAGCTTGTGAATACCCTGAGCAATGTTCAACCGAAGGCATGACCCTGAAGGTAGGCTTGATTCGAGTCTGAAACCGAGGAACTGAGAGAAGTTCGCGCAATCGGGACGTGATAATAAGCGTCTGAAAGATTGATAGAGGTGGTGATGGCTCCGCAGCGAGTAGAGTCCGTGACCCCTGAGCTACCCGTAAGCATCGCGAAATTTGTGGCATTTTATGTAGAGATTTAGGCGCGACAGATCAGGATCACTCTTTGCTGATCGGAGTCTTTTTTGAACAGTGAATAACCTGCCTTGAAACTTTGGGTGCCTTTTTCTTTATGCTCGTTTGTTGAGCAATTCTGTCACGTAATCCTTTAGGATTGATGTGGGTGGCTGGTAAAAATCTGGTTAGAGGAGGAGGTTTTGTCCAGCTCCACCCTAGTCCTTTGGACACAATGCTGTGTGCCCAAGGCTGAAGGTCCATGGTCCCTGAACCAGCCTGAGGCGACCACCTACCTGAGTTCTCTCAGTGGGAGGGAGGCGGGTTTATTCCCCTACCACGTCAGGCCTTCCCCTTGGGGTGGTGTTGGGCTTTCCTCTGCATGAGGACTTTGCCTCTTCCCCCTTGCAACCCTATTAAGGCCGTGTGAAAGTATCCACGGCCCTCATATCTGAGGTTGTCGCTGGTGAGCCACATGAGGCGCAGGGCAGCTGGTTGGACCAGCACATACTGTTGGGGGTGAGCCTTGGAGGTAGAGGCTGTGCCACTGCCGAGACCGGGACAGCTTGGACTACCGCCTGATGGTGGGGCCTCTTATGCCTCCTGAAGCGTTTACTCACTCGTCTGGGGGCCGGCAGATTCTGGGGTCTTAGCTTATGGCAGAAATGCCCAGCGAGGCTCTCTGATTGGCCCGTGTAGCCTCGGCCATAACATTCGTGACCTCTTCTTCTGGGAAGAGTTAGGTCCCCAGATCGAGCTTTTCGCGAGCTTGTTAGGCTCGTGGCGGATAGTGGCATCGGCAAAGATGAACTCTGCATTCCAGTCTGGCCATGATAAATTCCGAAAAGTCAGACTGAGCCCCAGCAAGGACTTAGCCAAAACCTGGAAGAATGGCTGCGTCGAGCAGGAGAGATGGCAGTAGCTTCAGTAAGGCAGGCGGAGTTCAAGGACCGGGCTAACTTCCGGACATCAAACTCCGCCTTTCAAAAAAACTTCCGGCGGCAGGAGCTGCTCACTGAATGCGTGGAAGCGCAGAAGGGGTCCAACTTTCCGACCGTGAGAGTGGATGGGCGTCCTACCAGAACTCGTCACTTCCTGGGAATACCAGGGAAGTAGGGTCTGTTTCCCATGGCTGTGGTAGCGGTTACCTTCAAAAACACGCTCGGGCGTAGCCAGGCGACTTTGTCAAGCAGGGGTGGGTGGGTTTCTCCCAGGGGCAAACATTGTAAGTTGCCCATGAAAGGAGTCAACCGTATTTTCTGCCTGCCACTCCGTCAGAGTGCGCGGGAGAGCCGACTGAGCTTGGTCCCTAGGGGCGATGACAGTCTCCCTAGGAACCTTGTCTGACCGAATCATGCAAGCTTCCTCCGTTAAGCCTCCAGAAGCCTGGGTAAGGGGGCAAGAGATCGGGGAAGAACTCCAATTCCTCCAATCTTCTCGTGCAAGACCATCAAGTGTCAGTTTGCCATCATGTTGGATGGCCCGGTGGCAAACCAGGAGGTTACCGACATCGAGCGGGGAGGTCCGCTGTGTCGGGGATAACATGCTGTGGTTCGGCTGGGGTGGGTGAGCCATTCCATGGTATGTTATCATGACTGGCCAACTTCTGGCGTTTTTGTTAAATCTCTAGTCTGGTCCTCCGTGAAATTTCTTATAGAGCTGATTGGCAAAGGCCTCTGCGTCGAAAGCAGGTTGGCGAGGAGGGCTTGGTTTTGCAGCCCTCTTACTCTCAGCGCCTTTGCTGGAGAACCAGACTTGCTCCCGGAGGCTACAGGTCCTGAGACCTTAGCCTTCGGCGGGGAAGAGCGTGCCTTCTTGGAGGTCGAGGACTTATAGCCCTTAGCCTTCCATGAAGTCTTCAACTTCAACTTGGGGATAGCAGGCGGGCTCTATCACCCAAGGAGGAAGACTTCTAAAACCTGCGAATGAAAATACAGATGAAGCAGGGGAGTCAAACAAAGAGGGCCCGCCCCAACAACCTCACTTACCTCACCGCTTACACCTGGTCAACTCTATGTTCATTGGTTCCAGGTTGAGATCCATAGGCGGCTTCGTCCTCGAGACCTCAGCGTAGAGGATATCCGCTTGGGTGGCTGGAGTCTCATCCCAGTTTGCTGGATGATAGGGGGTGGCAGATCTTCCAGGCACTCGGCGCCACCCGTGTTGGGTAGCGCAGGTCCCTCAACCTAAGCGTCGAAGGGCGTAGGGTTTCCCGACAGGAACATTCCTGCCAAACCCAGCCACCCAGGCCCGGAGGGATTCAAGGCAGACTTCTTGGAAGCTTCGTCCGCCTGTAGGAAAACCAACAATTAGCTAAAGCCGAAAACCATTCCGGAACCTCATAAACAATATACAATATGATATGGAGCATAAAGCAGGAGTAATGTAAGACTGTCACTTACCGACTCATCCTGGACAGTTGCGCATAAAAGCGAAGCAAACCTCACAACCATCAGGTGCCAAACAACCGGGTCATCAGTGGGACCGCACAACCAGCGTGGGTCGGCGCCTACGTGACCATAAGGTTGTTGGAGGAGGCGGCGCACCCGGCTCCTCTGGCGAACAGTCTGTAAGTAGAAAAAGTACATGAACCTCCCACCTAAGCAATCTAAAGCTGGCGGGCCGGGGAACTCAACTGCAACCGGAATACTCCGGCGAGAAGAACTCCTAATCATAAACTGGGCCAATAAGCTCTAAATACATAGAGTGGAAGGTAAGGTTTCAGACCCCAGTACTCCGGGAATGAGAAAGAGAGACCCAGGGAACTAACCATAAAAGGGCTGCCAGTAAAAATAATGGCGGGCCCGGGTATAGGACCGGACTCACTTATATATATATATAATGAATTAAGGAGTACTCCCTGTTGAATAAACAGACTTATCTAAAAGCAAAAGCAAAAACAATAACAGTAACAAGTGATGGTAAGAACTCAGGAGACCGGAAGGATCGCTCCTCTATAAATGTAAAACCTTCCTCACTTACTTCCCGCCCGGAGAAACAAGGCAGGCAAAATGCTCGTATGTTCATAACATAGGCTGAACAATTATATTTTACCTATCAACGTAACCAGACGGGGCGAGAGTAATGGGATGAGTGACTCGAACACGTTCGAGTAAACAAACCACCAACCCCAATACAGCGATGCTAGGGACGATATGGGAGGAGCGAATCCCTCAACCAGCAGGAGAGTCCCTGAACTCGGAGAAAAACGCCATCTAGCGTCACCCCGAAGTGAGCAAGGCTGGAGAGGAGGAGGGGGAGGGGTGAAAAGGGGAGGAGTAGGCTACCAGGAAGGGAACAGGAGACAGGGGAGCTCACCCGGCTCAGCTGCACCATACCTCCCCAGACAAATGAAACTTGGAAGGGTAGCCTATGACTGGAAGCAATGCAACCCGAAGCCCGACTTCTTCCTAAGCGAGACCCTAATATAAGACCTAACCTTAATATAGGCTAGGAAAATGGAAGGCAGTGCAGGAGGAGGAAGCAACAGGGAGAGAAATTTTGTGCTGAGAACCAGCCAGGATCCCGAGAATGGGGGGCAAGGGGCGGCTAGCCTAGAGGAAACACATCCAAGAACTCTATTCCCCCAAATGGAGGAAGAGAACTAAGGGGCTCACTCTGCCTGCCCAACGACCCGGAGGAAACAGCAAAAAACTCCCTCCCAACCTGAACTCCCCACCCAGGGCAAGGGATGGAAGCAAAACAAGCCTACTCACTAAATAACCATCACTCATAAAAACTAAAAATGTGCTCAATGGGGGCGTAGCCTACCTCGAGGCGGTTAGATCTGAGGCTGCCGCCACCGAGAGTAAACAACTAAAAAAATAAAATAAAAATAAAACTAAAAGAGCACCATCTTCAAGAATAAAATAATTAGCCTAAAATGAGACCAAAATAAAAGGAACCCAACCTGGAGGGAACCTGGTGAGGCATCACCCCACAAAGGCCAGATAGGCCAATGAAATAATTCAAAAAAAAGGGAGCCACATGAGAACCCTGGGAAGGGGACCAAGGGAATCAAAATCTATCTATAACGACAGAGACAACTCCAGCTGAAAGAACAGAAGGGTCGCCTCGTGACCGACATATTTCTAATGGAGGGCGCGCGTGGCGTCATAATAAGATCTCAATATTTATGAAAATACGAGACCATAACAGCCAAAAAATAGAACAAAACCCCACAAGAAGATGGTACTTAACTTGGAGATGGTAAAAACTGCTCGATGCCATGCTTGAAAGCAAAAATTCAAAATAATGGAGCTGAGCACACAAAAGAAATGCGATGCAGTCACGTGCTAGAAAATGGAATGAGGTGGTGGCGCTGGTGTCGCTAGTCCTGGCCAGGGTGTTGGTGTGGGGGCTGCCGCTAACGACTCACCGCTCTGTTCGGGGTTTTGATGGGAGAGATCTTTCAGTATGTTTCCCGTGGTAGTGGTATTTCACTCACCCCCTCCTTATACCACGTCTTCTAGAAGACGCTCGACTGAGGGTAATGTAACAGCTTTCCTGAAAGCTCTTTTTCTCTGGTATATCTAGCATTGTTATACCTAGAAATTCGTGCTGTAATGGAATTTCACCGGCTGACAGGACTGGACTTCAGAAATAATAATGCCATGTGGTGTCATTCTTTTAAAATCCCATTTCCTGTTGTTTTTTTCAGTTACCCCCTTCCTTGTTGTACTTGGTTTCTTAGGCCTGAGCAAAGGGATCCAGAGTAGATCTGTTTTCCATAAAAATTTTCTTTCCCTATAATCCTGCTCAAAGATTTGAGAGGGTAAAAAAAATAATAATATGTATGTAAACAAAAGATATTAAAATTGTATTTCATGATTAATTTCTTTGCACCAATGGCATTATTCAAGTAAAAAATCACTTTATCTTTAGCGTCACAAAATCTTTCCCCTACTTTGTACAAGGGATGGCACAACTACAGTATACAATTTTGTTAATCCTTTGGTGTTTTCCAAATCTGTTATTTTAAGTGTTTCAGGTTTCTATTGTTACTCAATTTTACCATCACAGTTCCCAATATAATTGTGTTATGGGCAAACCTAATCTGGACTGCTGGTCGAAGTCCTATCCCAGACTCTGACCCCTGGAATTATGGTCAGCCTATTCATGAATAGTTGCTCTCCCTATATCTCTGGAGGGGAATATTTGGGCAGTGATAGTCCCACCGAGTTCCCATAATATTGGTCTGTACCTTTCTTTCTTGAATCGCAAAACTCGGTATCTTTAATCCCAGTTATGATATCTTTCCCCATCAAGCCCAATTAATTTTTAAGCAAAAGTAGGACTCTTCCTGTCTATTCAAAGCATTTATAATGGTCTATGGGTAAGGTCCGAAATCTTGGACTCTAGAGATTCTGATTTTAGGTTCATGAACCCCCGGAGCACAACATCAAGGTAGTCCCAAATCAGAAGGTTGCATGGTATTACTCCACTGTGGTGACCCTCCCGTCACTGACAAGGCCCTTGTTTATCTTTTTCCTAAGAGATACAAAAGTACTTTTTGTAATTACCGGTGCTCTCTGCTTTCAAAATTTAAATTCTTCCATGTGCTAATTTAACAATTTTTATGATAATTCCAATAACATTGATTTTATTTCTGTACCAACTAACTTAGCCAAGAGGAAGAAAAAGGACATAACGTCTACCTAGTGTGACTGGTAATAGACTGGGTAATCAAACTTGTGTCTGTGGTGCTTGTAAAAAATATAAGTGGCCATGGATATCCATTTAGTTTTGTCTTAATTGAGTTATTATTATTATTATTATTATTTTCCCCCCCTTTGATTGTCAAATGTTATTACAGTAATTGTGAATTACTATTTTAGTACATTAATTTGTTATACTACTATTTTATCATTTTAAATATGGCAGCTGGTTGTTCTGTTTCCTTGTCATACTAGGACATATAGGGTTGGCCAAGTTCTGCTGCCCGCAGGTGAATTTGAATTGTTTTCACCCAGTGATATTCAGTAGCTAACAATAGGTAGTTTTATCCAGACACTGGCTTTCTTTTGTCACTACTGGGCTACTTTAAGCATGACTTACAAAAATTACCTGTTTTACCATCTGGATTCTCAGTCCATATTGTCTGTGGTATTTGGCTCATAAATTTCTTGACTTTAAGCCAAAGATTTGCATGGTGGGTGGCTGTGTGAAATACCATCATGCTTAGCACACTGACAAGTTGAAATGATGGTATGCTCATTTTTAAAGCTGTCTCTCTTTCCTGAGTTATAGGCCAACGGAAGTACAGTGTCATCTGGTTTCAGATATCATCTCTGCAGCATTTCCATCCCTCTCAGGTAGAATTTCTTTAACCATTTTGCCCAAAATCAGTGGATTCTTAACTCTAACTCCACCAATCAAGATAAGCATCTTTCATGGGAGTTTAATTTATTAAAGTAGTTTAACCTAGGACCACTCAACTTTTTTTACTCGTTCCTCATATCTTCAGTGTGGCCTGAAAAGTTAGAATAAAACTCCCCTCTCTTTTGCCTTTAACATTCTCAGCATTCTTTTCTTTCATTCATTTTTGAAAATTAAAATGGAATTAGAAACTTCTGGCATGTTCTCATACTGTAATCAATGTACAATAAATGTCATTTACTCATGCTGCGGTTCCTGCACTAAAAGGTTAAATTTCATAATAAGTTTATATTGAAAAAATTTAAATTCAACAAATCGCTTTAAGGGTTTGTTTTTCTTTGTTTACTTATTTTTATATTTTATTTATTAAACCTTCAGTTCCTCCATTGACAACTCCAGTTTTATGACTTTTATTGAAAATGTAGACTTCTGAAAAATTTCTTCCATTGTCATTTGTTTCAAAAAGTTGACTTGCTGCTGGTCATTTATTTTCGGACACTCACATAAAAACTGTCAAGACCTTATCACCTTTTAGGAGCATTTACTAGGCCATGGGAAGCTGCTCATTAAGTTCCATGTCTCAGGATATACTGCCTATTCTGAGACATGTTAACCATTACTTGTGCCTGTCTCAATCTCCATCCCAGTATGATAACTCCATTTTTTAACATTAGAGTTTTACTTGTTTTAATTTATAATTTTCAGTTCTTCATTCCATATATATTGCCATTTTATTTATGATTCCCATCTTCATATGTGCTACATCAATCAATAACCTCATTTCCTTTGATTTCTAAACTTTTCCATTATTAACAGTAACTTATACAAAACATCAACATAACGAATGTAAATCTTTTTTTTTTATCTTTTAACTCTTCTGTTTCTTCCTACCGCATTGTTAAAATCCAATTGCGAATATTCTCATTATTGTTTTTATAATCTTTTAAAATTGCTGAATGTTTTGTTTGGGAATGATATCCCGGTGTTTTGTTTGGGACACTGCAACATGCCCACTCCAAGTTCAAAGCCCATTTTCTTATTCTAGTTAAGCAGAAATGAATTTTCATACTTTATTTATTTTCTGGACACGGATATTTTTCGTTAATACGAAGTGTTTTAAGTCAAATTCTAATTTAAATACATTGTCCATGGAAGAAATTAATTTACTATTTTTTCTTTAATTTATATGACAACTCAAATAATCTTTTGAATCTAATTTGGGGCGGATGATTTGGTTTATGTAAAAAATCAAGATTCCATTCAAATAATTTTTGTTGGATTTTACTTGTCTGAGCTTTACGTACTTATCTTTTATCGGCTCTGTGGAAGACAGGTAATTCACCCCTTCAACCCAAGATGATTTTGGTGATGATCTAAAACTCTGAGCATCTTCCAGTTCTATTGTAACGGGTCTAACATTTTTATCCATGTTGCTGATGCCAGCGTAATTTATAGTCCTGGATCAAGATAGACAGAAGGTTTTCCAGCTTCATACAGTTCATCTTTAAGGGACTGTCTATCAACTCCTGTGAAAATCTTTTTCTCCAAAGCGAATATTTAATGCTGTAAAAAATTTTGATTTTCCATGTTGGGCTTTCAGTTCAACGTCAAAATGGAACACCTAATCCGGTAATTTTTGCTGTTTGGCCAGTCGATGGTTTCTGAAATTTAAATGATTTCTTCCCCTTTTTTCCACTTTTTATTTTTTGCAAAACAACTGCTCCCTTTTTTCACTATTCTGTAAAGCCTACAGAAGAGTATTCAACTATTACTAACAATACTTTTAAATGCCCTCTTTTCAAGTTTTAACTAAAGATGGAAATAAAGTGATGAAAATGGAGGTTTTAAGGTTACTTTAATGTAATGGTGGTCTTCATTAATTGTAAACCTGTGCCTTTGTCAAAATTTTGGATAAATATAATTCCATGGATGTTTTGTTTTTGTATAGTTTTCTAGCAACCTCCATGTAACTAGTAAACTTTTTCAAATATCGTAAAGACAGCTACCTAATCGTTTCTGAGCACTACCTGTATTCTGATAAGTTTGACTTTTTCTTTATGTAACCTGTTACTTGTACCTGATTTATAAATATTTTAATTCGCTCAGATGAGGTGTTAGTCAACATTTCGTGTATTCTAACAATCTAATGGCTAAAAGGTAAAGTATTTAATCCTGCACCCTTTCCAGGTCCCAAACTATGCTTTATGCCATTCAGTGATGGTAAATTTCACCAGTATCATGTCTACTCTTTCTTGTCTTTTCATATGTTAAGTGAAGATCATCTATAAACAAAATATTGTCCCCCAGGGAGCAGATTTATTTCCATTTGTTGGCATACTCTGATTCTGAAACAGCTAAATCCTGGTCATCTCTCATGAATCTTCATTTTCTACCTTTTTGTTATTACTGATACTATTTTCTTTGTGCAAAATACTCATCAAATTTTTGGGAGGCTGTATTCACTTCTGGCAAAATGGAAATACATTATTTATTTCTTGGAAAGTATGCAATTGTTTTTATTATGGGATGCAGGTGGTTTTAATATCTTCCTGTATATTATAAATAAAATACATGTTTTATTATGAGAAGTAAATAAAACAATCTTGTATAAATAAACATTTTCATTAATAAAAATTGACTAATGATAGCTAATAGTAAATGTCTCTATAACTACAGTATAGTCAACTTGTAAAACTTCTAACATTGGTAAAGTAGATTTATTTTATTTGACTCTATTGAGTTACCCTGCATTTCCATCATTTTTATTTTAACTAATTCTGTGTTTTTTCAGATGACAAGTGGGGTTTGTGTTTTTTTGGATGAATTTTGATAAAGCATAGTGCTTCCAGCAATTTAATGCGATCAACAAGAAATTTATTAGTTTCTTTATGGTCTTTTAAATAATCAAATGTTATTTTCATTATTTATTCATATTACCTCAATCTAACATAAATGTTATATTGGGACATGCTTGCCCCATTTTGTGGATGGATAATTCCACTGAATGATGCATAGTCGTAGACAATTTTTCAACAATGTCCCATTTCTGGTCTATGTTTGTAAGTTTCTAATGAGAAAACCGTTCCTATTTTTAGAAAAATGTTTAGTTTTATTTATTCCACTGTTTGACATGACACTTTAATTATTTATTCCATTCTATTTTGAAAAAAAATTGATTTCTGTCAATTTAAGTTCTTAAGGATTGGTAAATTAAAATCCCAATTTATGGTAGGTTCCTTGGCATATGTTTCTTTAGATTATCAAGAGGTAAGTAATTTTTATTATGACAGGGTTAGCTAATAATCATTTTTATTCATATTTTAATAGAGTGATATTAAAAAAGTAAGTTCACAAGCACTTTGTTCCTTTTTATGAATACAAATAATTACCTAAATTCCCTTCTTCAAATTTCTAGTGCAGATGCAAATGGTTATCTGATATTTTGTCAATATGGTGGTTATCTTGGTTGCAGGGAGGCAGTGGAGCATCTCCATAAACTCTGGTCTGGTCTGCCAGCCCATTCATGTTCCTTTACCAGGCTGTAAATAATGACGTTAGAGGTTCTGTTATTTTCTTTTGTGGATCATCAATTTGATTTTCCTAAAATTTTTTTGACATTGAGATGTTTTTCTTGTATAAGAGGTTCACAACCTTGCATGTTCCTCAAGCTTTTGGAGAAAAATACCAGTCAAACCTGTAAGATTCTTCTCTGTACCAGTATAGTGTTGTCAACTCCCATAAAAAAAAAAAGGTGATGGTCAAAATAAAGTTCAAAGGAAAAAATACATCCCGTGTTTTCAGATTTTTTGTACTCTTTTGGACAATTATACAGATCCCTAATCTTTATCCCAAAACCATAAACACAAGCAAGCCTGTTTAATCCTCTGTTTTCTGATCACTCTGCATATGTTAGTTTCAATTAGTCTTAGAACTATTTTAGGAGAAAAGCTATATTTTATCATTTTTTATTTAGTTCTTTTGAGGACTCTGTCTTTAGTTTAATTGATGTATCTTAGTAAAATTGGTTTTTGTTGTTTTTAGTAAATTTCTCTAGATAGTGGTTCACTTTTTTTAAAACTGAAGCTCAATTCAGATCCCTTTCTTCAAAAATTGTTTTTATTTCTTGAACCAAATTCTTGTCAGCATTTAGCAGTATAAAATTAAAATGGGGTTGTCAAATCAAAAGTCAACAAATATCTATAATGTATTGTTTCTTGTTATAAATAGTTTCTTTGTAAAGCAGGATATTCACCCTCAGGTTTATGTATCAGGGTTTTCTTGTTATCTAGTTCATTTTTGAATCTTATTATAAAGAAAATGACAGTTTATAAGTGCAATCATGCATTTCTCTTTTAGAACAATTTGGCCTCTAGTACCATTATGGAATTACAGCTTTAGGTAATTTGATTTCATTTTATATATAATATATGATTGCGTTGATCTTGATGGGTGATTCTGATTTTTTTTTAGACAACACATCCACTGTGGCTTTTATCATATCTATAAATTTTTCTTGCATGCTGCATACATATATAGATTGAATTGAATTCTATGTTTTGGAACATAGGCCTACATTTCACTTTGGTTTTGCAGCATTATTTGCTGACTGTTTTGAGTCCAAGTCATCTAATAAAACAGATTTTCCATGTCCGTCTACAGACTATCAATTCTTATTCTCAATCTTGTACAGTGTTTCAATCTTTTTTAAGAGAATCTGCGTTATTATTCCCCCTGGTTCTTCATCCATTTCATAAATACCATGGTAACCTGTACACAGTTCTAATTTAAACAGATGTATCTTTATATTATCAATATTTTTTAATTAGGTAATTTTTAGAAAATTTTTCTTTGTGGTTTTGCACAAACTCTTGTTAATCTGAACTGCCACATTTCAGTAGTTAAATAATCCACCTTCAATCAGAAAGGAAAAAGGAGTTTCAATTGGTCCCATTTATTTCTAAACTCAGGAAGGAAAAGTTGGAACTTCACTCCAAGAAGACAATGACCTCAATTTGATGGTCCAAGATGGTAGTTCTAAAAATGTGACGCTCATCCATCAAATGGTTCCAGGTGAACTACAGGTAGGATTTTTGATGATGTTTGTTCTCTCCTCAAAATTACCTGGTTGGTCTACCAGGATACTCCAAAACTAGTTACTGAATATCAGAAAAGGAAGAATTTTTGGCAGAAAATTTTGGCCAGGAATTAGTGTCGTAAGTTCATTAAACAGTTATATAATGGACTAAGATAAGGGCTTTTAGCACTGTATTTGGTAGATATGGTTCCCCAATTTCATTATATTCAATAGAGAATTTTTGGAAGAAAAAAATAGATACTAGTTTAGATTAAGGAATTAAATTCAGACCAAAGGAATCTGTTTGTTTATGGAAAGAATAATTGCTTTGGAAGACCAGGTGACCTTTAAAAAATCTACATTTTTATCCGTTTTTTATCAAAGGATCATGTTTGAACATCAAAAATTACCTTCCATAAGTGCTCAAAAAGCTTTCATGAAGGTGACCAAACTTTTATTTTAAAGAAAAAATAATTTTGGTTGGTGGTTTTGGTAGCTCGTTGATTCGTAATGATTAACTGTTATAACACATGATGGAGTATATAATGGAATAAGATTTTAAACTAAAAGCAATTTCCTTATCTTCAGTGAAAATGAACCCAGATTTTCCAACGTCACAATAATTTAGGAAGAAAGTAGGAATAATTCAGACTAGATTAATAGTGGATGCGCATCCATGTTTAGCAATGTTTACAAAAGGACTAGCCTAGGAAAGGACCTTAGGATCAGATAATAAGTTTCCTTTGGAAAAAATCCCATTTTGGACTAAATTGTTAGCCTAGACCATTTTATTAAAACTAGATGGAAATATCAAGCTGTGCTGGATGAGATGGAAAAAGTCTAGGCTACATACTAAGGTCAAGTTAAGTGATGTTTTGTTTATGTAACATACCATGTTGTCACTAAAATGTTCCAGGTTAGACCAGTAGCCTGGACTAGATGAAAAATAATCTGGTTAGGTTTCACTAGATGAAATCATTTTTAATAGTGATTACTGTTTTATATAGTAAACAATAGATTTGATAGAATTGGATATAAACAACAAATCATTTGTTTTTATATATTGAATAATTAAAAGTTTATAATAATCTGGATTAGGCAATACCTATACTAGGTTAAGAAAGAACAAATAAGCCTAGGATTATATATAAACAGTATCTAGCCTAAATAAAATAACCTAGTTTTCTGACTTTTAACATATTTGCAAGGTTACATGGTAGTAGGGTCTTATGTAGCCTATATCCTCAAAGGTGATATAAACCTAGAACAGGCAGTAGCCTAACCATATTAAGTAGGAACCCTTTTAAGAATATCCTGCTATTAGCCTAAAACAACGATGGCCAGAATATCAGATGAAAAGATAGTCTCAAATACATAAAACAGAAAACCAGATTATAGAGAATTATTTTCTGTAAAGTTTATATCTTTAAGTTGTAAATAAACCTAGTGGCCTAGAATAGGTTAAGCAAGAACCTTCTAAGAAATCCTCTATTCTTAGCTTAACATAGATTAAACTAGAATCATTAACCTAAGCTATACAAAACAGTAGTTTGGTTAGTTAAACAAAATTAGTTCATCAAGGCAAGTTAGTGTGAATGGCATGACAATTGAATTAAAAATTTCACTTGGCCATTGCAAAAGGACTAGTAGTGTATAAGTAATACAGCCATGTACAGGTATCAAAACTAACCTAAACCTTAGAAGGTTTAACATAGATGTTTAATTATAAATGTATTAAAACTGCACAATTGTAATCAAATTGACCTGTAATGTGGAAACTATATGAGGAACTACAGAAGTGTCCCTCACTTAAAAACAATTAATACTAAGCCAGCTTCTAACAACAACTTGCTTTATATCACTTAACCACCATTAGCAGGATCCTCAATTCAAAGTATTCTGTAGCAAATTGCTCGGTTCACTTTTTTGCCCTGGTAGGCCAGTATCCATACCACCTGCCATTCCATAGGTCCTTGTAAAAACAAGGAAAAGCCATTTGTTTGGTTTAATTTGCCAGATTTGGGCTGAGATCTGTAGTATGCTTGTGGCAGCAAGTTTTAAACAAAACAGCTCCTTTTAAGCTGTCTCAATGGGGCCTGGGGTTCAGTAGGGGTGAGGAAGGGGGAATTATCATTGGCAGAACCTCGCAGCAGATATTTAATCCTTCCTCTGAACAACATCAATTTTGGGCCAAAACCCATAACATCAGTGCCCAATAGCTCTCCCAGGTTAACCCTGGGAGGAAGTAGAGAATCTTTACATGGAGTTTACATTCTTACTAAAAAATATGGAGTGAACATTGCCATTGAAATGGCCCTTTTACTGAACCCAGAAGGCTCGGGACATAAATTTAAGCTACCTGGGAGAAACCTCCAGAAGGAATTCTATTCCCCATGCAAACTATCATTGCTGAATAGGATCTTTCCCAAAAAAGGGTTCGGGCTGATGATCCACCTGATGAAATCATCTACAATTTTTGGAAATGTTTAGTAATGCTTGCAGAGGACTTCTGCGCCTTCATGGACAGGCAGTTACAGTTTAGTTGCTGAATAAGCTCAGTTAGATTGCACATCAACTCCCAAAAGGGATACACAGTTTATGGCAAGTTCCCAAAAATTATAACATGAGTTGACATTCTTGCTCCCACAAAGGGATTAGACATTTTTGGCAAGATCCCAAAGAAGGGATAGAAGTTTGTCATTTGATCAAAAATGTAAAAAATTGAGTAAATATTGACCTGTAACCCAAAAAAGATACACAGATACAAAGCTCCCCAAAAAGGATTAATGTTAGAATTCTGACCAGAAGTTCTGTAACAAAATGGTAGTTTTTATTGACCTGTCTCCTAAAGGGATCAGTTTATGGTGGCAAGCTCCCCCAAAATGGATACACTGTTTGCAGCAAGTTCCCTCGGACATTGGGATCTCAGTTTGGCAGCCATTTGGTCAATTCTTTGAGGAAAAAGTACCATCAAGATGCCCTTTTGCCCCAGAAAACGGCAATATATAAGGGACATGAAGCATGATTCTGAAAATGCAAGTCAGTCAGTCATGTTGCACCAAAGTGTAAAAGTACTACATCCTGTAACTAAAAACGTGAGTGTAGATACAAATGCTGCCCAAACAAGGTCTGATTTTAGAATTCCGACTAGAAACAACAATTGGTCCCCAGTTTGCCCCAGAACTTTCAGATCAAACATAATAAGGGCTCCAATACTCAACAAATGATGATTGATAATCACTTGGCTTTTCACCTCAATAGCACTTTCTCTCCCAATGGCAAGTAGGTAATTAATGAGAGAAAAACAATGATTGAAATTGTAAAAATGTATCTTGGACATTTACAAACAGCAGCATTCCTTAATACAGAATGGCACAATGGTACCATCCTCCTTTTGGAGAAACCATTGACTGAAATGGTTTTCTCACCTGTACCTATAGCATAAAAAACTAAAGAAATCAGTTCCTTTACCAGGTCAATGAAAAATGATTTCTACTTCCATTTGTTTAGACCCAAGTTGCTCACCAGGAGGAAAACTTTTATGCTAGGCTCCACTCTTAGCATCATAACCTGCCACCAAAGATTTTTAAATGTTGTTATGAAAATTACTCACAGGATTTTTAGGTACCTAGGCCAAAAATCTTATGAGAACCAATGGAAAGCACTCTGTGACTTCCTAGAATGGCATAAAATTTTGAATGGAACCATTGGAGAGCTCCATCAAATCACTCTCAGTGTCACTGCATTGTTACATTCTAACCCCTTCTGTAAGGACCTGTTTGAGGAGTCTGTTGTGGCTCAACTAACAAGCACTCCTGCCAACAGTGTAACACTCTTCTGGGAAAAAGAATTGAAACAAAGAACCTAAAATTTCCCTTTACCCAACCCCAAAAGGCTCACTTTGATCAAAAATCATATAAGCCTTCAGTCACCCCCCCAAACTTTCCTCAAAACAGGTAGGTTGTCAGAAGGGACAATTCCTGCAAAGGACAACAGCAACTGCAAGGCCATCCTTTGTCACAAGACCCAAAAAACCATCTTATAGGGGAAAAAGGAAAACAACACCTGGAATGTCTATCAAAGGTGAAGGCAGAGGAGGAGGCAGATACAAGAATTATATTGGTTGGGTCAGCATTCCTGACATCACAGACAATGGAAGTTTTTAACCTTAAGCGCCGGGCCCTGTTATTCTGAGGACAGAAACATGTGTATATTACCACCAAGTATTCTCTTCAGTGTCCTCACAAGGACTCATCCAAAAGAAAGTGATCCTCAACCAATCAACATTGAACAAGCACATTGTTGGCCAAAATTTTGGATGATTACTTTGTTGCCTAAGTACATTGAATCATTTTAAATGGGACTTGGACAGTTTCTATGGATCTGAAAGATGCAAACTGGCACATCCCTATGCCATCCCCCTTCTGCCCCTTCCCAAGGTTCTGGATAGGAAAGATACTGTACAGATTCAAAGTCATGTCCTTTTGGCTAAAATGTATTACCTAAAGCAATATTTTTCAAAACTAACAAAGTATTAGTTCGAGAACTCAAACAAAAACATCTAACTAGCCACAAGAAAGAGTGCTTGAAAAAAAGGAAGAGCAATGGTCAACAGAAAGTACAGTCAAAAGGTTTTATTATAAATTTGAAAACATCCTGCCATGTAGAGACACTTTCAGTGGCTGGGACTGTGTTGGGATATTACTAGCCTGTTGTCTCTCTCCATCACACTCAAAACAGAATAAGGTTAAGTCCTCAAAAAGGTTCCTTTTTCAGCCCAGAGTTTCAGATGGCAATCAGAACGTATGATGGGCCTGCTGCAGTTATTTTCTAATTGTATTCTACATAGATTGCAACCAAAAATGTGAACAAATTCTGGCTATTGCATGCAAGAAAAAGATGATGAAATAGACCTCATCAAAAGGATTAAAAGAGTTGGGGAGATACCGCCTTAGATTTGGAAGGAATCTCTTTTCAAACATTCACCATAAATCCTCCATCTGTATGAGAGTGACAAACTCAAAGATGCCTAAGATTGGTTGGGAGGACATTGGGAGGATTGCCAGGTGGCAGGGAGATGATCAGCTACTCAGGAATTGAAATATCAAATTCCTGGAGCTGATGGCTGTCTTTTGTCTCTCAAAAACTCAAATCTCTGGAAGAGCGAGAACATAACCTGTTGTATCCTACATCAAGAGGTCTGGATCACATTCACCTCCTCTCAAATAGTTTACTAGCCATCTTCTAATGATGGCGCAAACAAGGAAGGTGAATGTCTGCAGTTCATCTCACAGGCGTCTCATTGTAATAGCAGACTCTTATCAAGGAAAACGACAGCCTAAACACAGTGGATGTTGGACAACCACTTTTTCAAATAATAGCCAACATGATTCCACAACCGAATGTGGACCTGTTCACCTTATACTAGAATCACAAACTCCTAATGTATGTGTCTCCAAACCTGGACAGTCAAGCAACAGCAAGCTGGAACAAGGGAGGGACAAAATTTTTCAAAACCTCCATTGTCCCAGATCTCAAAGGTTTTGAGCAAACTTCTAACCTTCATGGGAATAGTGTACTTTCCAGCCCCCAAATATAAACAGGCATTGGTTCCTATTACCTCAACAAAGGACAAAGATCAATTCCACTGTCGGTCTGCTGTTCTATCCCAGATAGTAGGATGGAACGTCTCTCCTTTCAAATTCGACCTTCACGTCTAGATTTTTTAAAAATATCTATTTGTGATAATTACTCACTCAACATTGCTAGAATACCCTAGTGCAAAAATTACGGACTTCTGACCAGCATTACCAGTCCAAATGGAAGATATGGTTGATTATATCTATACTGAGAGCCCAGTTGAGTTTCTATAGAAACTTTATTTTCCAGATATACCCTTTTGAAGACAAATGCCTTGTGGTTACAACAGTCATGGCATACAAGGCTGCATTAACGGAACCCTTGCTTTATGGATTCGGATTGACAACAGTATAGAAGTTGTCACTTCCTTCTGCAGTCTTTTGCTCTACAAAGGCCCACTCCCAAAAGTTTCCAATTGCTTGGTCGCTGAACAAGGTGCTTAGACTTCCATCAACCCCAAAATTCAGTGGACCCAATACAACCAGAACGCACAGCTTACAAAAGATGATCTTCTTGATTGCATTTACATCAGGAGCTCGTACAGTATTAGTGAACTGGGCTCTCTTAGATGGTGACGGTGCATCACGCAAATAGCTGACCATCAATTGTTATTGTCCCCTGGCCCATCATTCCTGGCCAAGAATATGGATCCTTTAAAAAGGAAATCCATTCTTATAAGAAAATTCAATTTAGCAGACAAGACATTACACCCAGTTCAAGCACTTAAGGTTTACCTAGAAGTTGCAGCAAACACCCCAGAAGGTCCTATTTTCCTGCATCCTAGCACAAACCAACCACTTTCCCTACAAAGACTGAGAATGATTGTAGTGTTTTCTCATTAAAAAGGGAAATCCACACTCTTTCCATAGGTCACATGATGTTAGGAAAGTAAGTACTTCTTTGGCCTTCTTCAGAAATGTCTCTTTCAAAGAAGTCTTCAAATATATAGGGTGGTCATCAGTTAAATCATTGCCGCATGTTCGAACAAATTCGACTACACTGTGTATCAGTAGGTGGCATAGTTAGTCTTAACCCCTAGATGCTGCGGCAGAAAACCAGGGGTAATATTGACAGTGAGTATGCTATCGCTGGGAGATGGGTGGCAGTACTACAACAAAACCCAGCATGCTTAAGTAAGCCACTTTAGAACTACATCCTAAAACGTAAGTTCGTGTATAGTTTCTTGTTCCTTGGTACCAAAACCTGAAAAGTATTTGGAATAAAGAATGGAACTTGAAATCTGTGGCTTGACCTTGGACTGGAAATGTTATTTCCTTTGGGGTGTTGAGATTAAAATTGCGAGAGCTTAAGCCTTTTCATCACCTGTCAGTTTCTTATGTAAAGCTCCTTGAGGACGAAACAAGCAACTGCGCTATCAAAAAACAGGTTTTTTTGGCCGTAGGAAGAACCTATTTTTGGTAGTCGCTGTTGAGTCCTCAAAACCTTCCCGCTTTCCTGACGAAAAGGCATGGGATTTGGGCAAAGGGATCAACCTGCATTGATCAACAGAGAGTAATGGCTCCTTGGTCTTTTAACGGCCCGGTTGTAAACAAGAGGGCAGATGAGCATGCGCAATAGTCACTTCTCTTTCTTGCAGGTTCTTTTGACGTTGGAAAAACTGGGTTCAGCTTCGCTGAAGATAAGGGAAAGTGCCCTCTTATTTTTGAGTTCATTATATACTCCATCATGTGTTATAATGTTAATCATTACGACACAATACCTGGCCAAAAGACCAACTAGAAGAGACTTCTTTAATATTAGTTTGGTCACCATGGAGCTCCAGTAGACCATGGAAGGTAACTCCTTGAGGATTCAACAGCGACTACCAAAAATAGGTTTTTCCTTATGTCAAAACCTGTTTTTTATCTTTTATTGTAGTGCTGGTGTTTTACTTATTATTGTAAATTCATTTAAATATTTATGAATTCTTTTTTTTTTGGTATATTACACAGGCAGTTTGTTTATGGAATTTATTGTTGATTTTTCATATTTCACCATGTTCTGTTATTAAGCTTGGTGACTAGTTTATATGTAGATTGTTCATTGATGGGAAATACATTTAATTCTTTTATTAAATTTTTATAGCATTTACATTGAGGATTATGGTGTATTTTAATAATTTGATGAGGACTATGGTGTATTTGAATAATTTCATGAGGACTATGGTGTAATTTAATAATTTCATGAGGACTATGGGATATTTTAATAATTTCATGAGGACTCTGGTATATTTTTATAATTTTATAAGGACTATGGTGTATTTTAACAATTTTATGAGGACTGTGGTGTATTTTAATAATTTTATGAGCACTACAGTATGGTGTATCTTAATAATTTTTATTGAGGACTATGGTGTATTTTAATCATTTTATTGAGGACTATGGTGTATTTTAATAATTGTATGAGGGCAGTGGTGTATTTGAATAATTTTATATCCATTAGGTGCTAACTGGATATCTCTCATTTTATTCTGTGTCCTTATCTATTCATAATTTGTAGAATCATTGCTTACAGGGAGCTGAAGATTTTACTTATGAGTTGAGATTTTTTCTGAATTATAAGTTTGTGTATTACTTCCCCTAGATTTACTACAGTAGTTTATTGCATTGTTCCCTGAGCCACTTCGAGTGTATTGGTTAGCTGTGATTTTGTATGTAATTTTTATGGTGGAACCATTACAACCCTTTAGTTTGAGTTGTAAATTTGTCACTATCTTTTTCATCTTGATACTTTGTTTGGTGATCTATCATCATGATCTTGACTGGAGTCAATACAAATTAGAGTTCCGTGATTCAGTTGTGTTGCAAGATCACAAGGTCAGTAATATGCACACTTGCTACCATTATTAAATTTTTTGTTGTGTAGCCTAATTAACTACAGTACTGTATAGTTTTTGCCATTGACGTTGTCTATACTTTTGTTAAATATCTAGTCAAAAGAAGCTTTCTGTTTGATTTTTGTTAGTAGTGTCAGGCAACCATTTGTCTTCTTAATTTGTGTAAATATTTCTTTTGTTAATGAGATTTTCTTGTCTGATACCAAAAATCTTGACAATTTTCAGTCCTAAAATGGGAATGAAAATTGATCAAGATTGGGTCTAATCTGAATTCTTATTTTACTTGTTTGTTTTTGATATTTGCTTTTTATAACTTCAGTGCCTTTGTACAAGGTATCTTTGTTTGTATTTGAAATTAGGAGACAGGTGATGAAGTGTCCAGTTCTGTGCGTTGGTCGTCAATGTTTGATACATTTAAAGTATTCACTACAATATTTGTCCAGGTATTTCCCATGCCTACCACATCAGGAATTTTATTTTTATGTCTACACTTTACTCTCCCATGCCTACCATATCAGGAATTTTATTTTTATGTCTACACTTTACTTTGAGATTTTAACAGATTCAGGAAGTGCTGCCAGCTATCTTGCCAATATTGTTCTTGATGAAGTATGTAATCTGTGAGGATGCATTGGAGTACCTGTAACAGTTTTACAGACATATATGAAACCTCATTTAGATCAAGGATGAACCTCTCTCATATGGGCCCCCCTGGGGTTTATACCCAGATATATGCAAGGCTTCTAGAGCTTGGAAGGTTGTCAGTTGTTGAGATCAGATCCAGTACTAGGGATTGAACTTTGCATTCGACACTCACCTCACTTGACCTTGTCAGCTACTCCAGTTCTAAAGGTGAGGAGGCATTCTGCCCAACCTCACCCTCCTGTAATGTTTTATGATTTATCAGAAATGTAGTCAAAGTTGCATATTGGTCATAAGCTCATGATCAATCTAGGTAAAGAACTTGAAAGAGTGAGTAGAAGGTAGAAAAGCCTAGTTATTTTAAATTTAGGTAAGAGAAATTTAGTATTGTCAAGGTATGAGTTGGTTCTAGGTAACTGTTCCTTGAAACTCCCTACTTAACAGGATATTAGAAACTTTTTTTTTATTATCACTCGTATTTGCATTTAGAGTTTGGTTTTAATCTCATCTTGATCATCTCTTTGTTTTTTCTTCTCCTAAATCTTGCTAATACTGTATCTAAGATTAGGAACGGAGTAATTTTCTCTTCCATTATTTTTGGTATATTCATATATTTTTGGTCTTGCTGATGCAGTTGGCTTGTCAGTATTAGTTTTTCATCATTCTGATGGTTTGGTGCTCTAGAGAACTTTGTAAAGGTCTCTGGATGTTTGACAAATGTTTTTTTTCCTTGCAGAACTCATGTTTTTCATGGTTTGTAAAATCATCTGATGTAAGGTACCTATTAAGGACTTTGTTATATATTCAATAAAGATTTTTTGTTCCATCTTTTTGTTTTTTTATTGGAATTATTAGTTAACTTTATAGCTTTATTATTATTTTCCATATTACTGTACTTCTGCCAGAGTTATGATTAGACAAAATTTTGTATGCTTATTTTTAAGATGGGTCATTTAAAGCCCTTATTTTTAATTCTAAGTATGGTTCCTCAGTGGTCATTCCCATCTTCCAACAGCACCAACAACAAACTGAGAACACACTGCAGATTTACTTAAAGAACTTTGTCAAGGGTCAACAATGTCACAATCTGTTAAAAACAATCAAGGAATCCAAGAACCTGGATAGTGGATGTATTTTTGCATCCATGGAATATCGTGGAGACAAATGCTTTTCCCCTGTTCGCAGTAATAAGAAGATTCATTTATAATAGCTAACAGGACTCTCCAACTCTTACTTGCCCCACTTTCCAGTTGTCAAAGACTTGCAACAAATGAAGAATGAGCTTGGTTTTCAGCTAAGACTTACTAGAGTCATTGTGCATGTAGTACCCTCCTGTCAAGTACTGGCATACCTCCTCTTCTTCCTTCAGAGAAAATTTGTCTGTGAAACATGTGACAAACAAAATGGCACTATAAGTTTTGGTTTGTATTAAAAAATAGTTTTACTTGGTAGTTTTAGAGAAAAAACTATTTTGACCAAACTTCCCTTAGCAAGGTATTTCTTTTTCCATTCCTTTCAAGAGAAGTTTACTTAGCAAACAACATTTGAGTTATTCTGTATGCATATGTTCACATTATTTATAATAATAACTATTGTTTCAGTAGTATTCAGCTTGTAGAGAGCCTTCTCTGTTCGTATTATAATCTTGTTGGCAGGTAGATAGTATATTCAATTTCAAATGGATGTGGAATGACGGTCTGCTTTTTTTTTTGCAGATGATCATTGACAAGAGAGAATGAATGAAATTCAAAGATAGGAAAGTATTTATAGCAGGGGGCTAGTTTGAGGTTTTTTGGCGGGATGAATTTTCAGTGGTCCATTACTCACATATGGGGTTTGCTGTAAAGCTCGCAGCCAGTTGGACCTTCTTGGTTGTATTGATCAGGAAGGTCAGAGTTTCCACTAGTGTCCCCCAACTGGTGTGGCTGGTGTAACGGTTTGCTCCAGTGCAGGGTCATTTGTCTCTCCTATTTCTCTTTCTCCGTCACTGATGCTTGGCACTAGCTGGTTACTTTCTTTTCTTTTTATGTTGCTGTTCAGTGTCGGGCAATTTCCAGGAATGGGCTGTTCTGGTCATGGGAGATAGCTGTATGTTGTCTTTCTCTCTCTCTCTTGAGTCTTGATGGTGTTTGAAGTTGACTGATTTCTGAAGTTTCTCTTAGTGATCAGTTGGGAGAAATTCTGTTTTATTAAATGTTTATGCTATGCTTTTTTCCATGATATGTAAAGCTTTGAGAAAGTGGAGGCATTGGCGGTCTGGTGCTGTTTATAATTTATTTTGGCCTTGTTTAATTCTTCCCTTTCGGACTTCTCTGGTGTTTATGGTTTTAATGATTAAATATGGCACCTTTCTGTACAGACTTTAGAGATATTTTCATAGTGTAGTAGTTGTCAACCCCATACATGAGTGGTGGCATCCATCCAGCAGGCAAGTGAACTTGTAGATGACATTACCTTTTTCCAGTGTGTCTCTAAGGATCCCAGGTTATCTTTCAGGGTAAGGTGGCTGGTTCCCAATTTTTTTAGTATATTTATTATATGGACTCTCTCACCTTCTATTATGGGAGTGAAATTTTCTTTTATTATCCTTTTTATGCCTTTTTCATCTTCCAGGTATTTTCAGTGCATATGAGTCTGGAAATAGAAACTGTTGTTGTACCATTTTTGCTGTCTCCATTGATGGGATTTTCATTGGTCTGTCGCTTGTTTATTGTATTTCTGGTTTGTTGCTTAACCATCTTGTTAGAAGAACTTGTTTACAAGTGTCTGCACTATCATCTCGATCTCCTTGGTATTGTCCCTACGAGTGGAAAGTCGGTAAGTGCGTGACGGATTAAAGTATCAACCACAGATTTCTTGTATCTATTTGGGCACTTGCTTGTTCCATTGAGGCAGAGGCCTGGATTTGTTGGTTTTCTGTAAACCGTACTGGCATACTTTATGCCAGAGTCTGTCGCACATGCACATCCAGGAAAGGGAGGACACCATAGGTGCTATGTTCACAAGTAAAGTGAAGGACAGAACACTTTGAGAGCTCTCATTAAGGTTTCTAGGTCTTCTTCGGTGTTAACTCTGATGAAAGTGGTGTTAATGTAACGATGGTATTGAGTTGGGCAGGGGATCTTGCTAAAGACCCTCTCCTCAGTGATGCCCATACAAATGTTTGCAAATACAACTACCTTGCCCTCTCAATACCATCATTACATTGATGACACTTTCATCAGAGGCAGCAGTGAAGAAGACCTAAAACCCCTTCAAAGAACTTTCGGAGAGTGGTCTGTCCTTCACTTTACATGTGATTGTAGCGCTGCTGGTGTCCATCCTTCCCTGGATATGCACATATAGCAGTTCCCAATAGGGTATGCCAGTACAGTTTACAGAAAACCAATGAATCCAAGCCTCTGACTCAACAAATCAAGCGAGTGCTCCAACAGATACAAGAAAACTGTCATGGACACTTGTCTATCGTGTGCAAAAGTTCCACTTGGAGAGACACTAACAAGGCGACTAAGTTGTTGGTGCAGACACTCATAAACAACAGTTTTCTTAACAAACTGGTTGAGCAACAAACCAAGAGTATAAACAACAAATAGTACACTAATGAAGATAGTAATAATGATGAAATAAAAGTTTATTTCTGAAATCATATGCACTAAAATACCTGGAAGACAAAAAGGCCATAAAAAAGGTATAAAAAAATATTAGAATCTCATCCACCTGGCACCCTTAGAGACAGAGTGGAAAAAAAAGTAATGTCATCTATGAGTTCACATGCCCAGTGGATGGATGCTGCCGCTCATATGTGATGATGACAACTGCTACATTATCAAAATGTCTTTCATGTCATCTACAGGAACAAGCCATGTTTACTCATTATAACAACAAATGCCAGAGGAGACCAGAAAGGGAAGAAGCAATTAAAGGCCATAAAAATTATAGAGAACACCAGACTGTCAACACCTTCGCTTCCTTGAAGTCTTACGTGAAAAAAAGCTTAGCATAAACACTGTTAATGAAACTGAATTTCTCCTGACAATCATTAAGAGAAATTTCCAAAATCAGTTGGTGCCAAACACTATCAACACTTGAGAGGGAGCAAGAGAGAACATACAGCCATCCCAAAACTGGAACAGACCCCTATTCCTTGAAAACAACTGATACTAAACAGCAACATAAAAAGAAAAGAAAACCGACTGGCGGCAAGTGCCAGTGAGGGAGAAAGAGAAATAGATGTACATACAACCCAGCACTGGAGCGAACCATTACACCAACCACACCCAATAGGGATATGTCAGTGTTAACATCCCAACCTCCTCGACCAATTCAACCAAAGAGGTAAGAATAGCTGCAAACTTTACAGCTAAGATCCCATATGTTGGCAACAGACCAAGAAAATTCAACCTGCCAAAACCTCAAATACTTGACCACCTTTGAATTTCATCAATTCTTTCTGCTGATGACTGCTGACGTGTGTTGAAATGTAAAAGTTAAAATACTGTGTGCAACAAAAGCAGAATGTCTTTTCATGTCCTTTGCTGACGAGAACAGAGAAAACTCTCCATATTAAAAGCTGTTGAAACAGCACTTGATTTCAGTAATACTGCCCTAAGAGAGGGACTCCTTCCGAATAATGATAATGATGAAAAATAAATAGTATAGACTATATGAGTAAGCATTAAAAGTAAAACTTTATCTGCTACTTTTGTTAGTCATAGTAACAGCCAAACGCAATAGGACCCATAAAGGAAAACAAATCAATCTTAGTTCATTTTCTATATTCTAATGGGAATTTTGCATCTCTACAAATGAAGGATATAACATAAAGATTATTGAGGTCAGTGTTGTGCTTTGTTTTACATCATAATTTGTGAGATGATCCACAACAGGTAGAAAATGATATCTTTACTTGAAAAAGAAAGAGCAAAAATTATTAAAATGTCCTATCTTCTTGAAGACTAAATTTTCGTTTGAAATGCAACTGCAGTAATGGCTGGGAATTTCAGTGCTAATTCAATTTCAAAACATCTGCAAGGGAGACTATATGTGATAGAGTGTAGTTTATATGTTTATTTTGGGCTTACAGTAAATTATTACTAAGAAAGAAAGTGCCCATGTATAAATGTATAAACTTAATGCTGTTTCCCGCAGTGCCATACCAAACTGAGAAACAGGGTTAGCAGTGCAGTACAGTATGAAAACACGACTAATACTTGTTGAAAAATTTTGATATGTCAGTTTACAAATAACTACATTTGCACAAGTATTAAAATTTAAAAAGTGTTTACTGTATACAAACATGAATCAATAATTAATTAAGATAAGTAATTTTACTATACTGCAGTGTACTGTTTTTGAAAGGGTTTTAACTTGAAACAAATATAAAAAAAAACTGTACAGGTGTGTAAAACAACTAACATTTAAATTAGTACTGTTGTCATAAATTATTTTAACCAAACCATAGCATGATTTCTACTCTTTTCTTAGAGCTGGCAAAGAGTAGAGTAGCTTCAGCTAGTATAGCAAGTAAGATCAACAGAATGACTTCATTTACTTGAAAAGAAATCATAATAGTTCATTGTCATTTTCAGTTTCATTGTGCTGCTATTACATGAGATATTCAGTATCTCAGATTTGCCAACTGATCTGTGAGATTAATCTAATTAAGGAGTTTTTCTATTTAAATACTATGATTGAGTTTAAGGCTTTTATTCACAAGATACCTAATTGAAAGGCAACAAAATTTCTAATAAAAATTGCACTTTTATCTGAATGTTTAACTGACAAATGGAAAATTAAAATTAAACGCATCAAGTATAAATAGCTAATGATACAAAAACATTGCCACACCACAACGAGGGCAAGTAAATAATAAAGATACTAAGAACAATACAAATTCTACACAATAAATATTAATATATTATGAGCTGTGAAATAAATTATGAATAAATTAATAAATTGGTAATAAATTAGGTTTTCTAAGTAATGCATATTAAGTACAACAACACTTTGGTTTCATTTTGATACATAAATGCTGTAACACATAGGAGACAATTTAAATGTAATTCTAAAAAGAAGAAAAGAGATTCTCTTCACCTTACATGAGGGGTTGAATCTTAATACCTAATACTATACAAATATTGCACCAAGGTGTAAACTGAGTATTTTTAATTAAGTATTCTTGGTAGAACAATGGGATCTGATACTCTTCTAGAGCTAATACAAAGAACAATATCACAAAGAGCATTCAACTCTATACAAGTCAAAAGTTCAATCAACCGTTTGTACTGATGTTGGCTATCAGCTATCACTTGCTGTGGTGCATACTGTCATAGAGTCAAATTAAATTATTTGAAAAATCTTAAAAACTGCTTTTGTGACTATAATGTATTGCACTCTTGAAAGATTTACCTGGACAATATATGCAACCTCAGGGAAATAATTCAGAAAAGGAACCACTAACAGCATGTCCTCCCATTCTTACCATGAAAGCTATAGGTTAATGATTGTGGTTAGAAAATGATATGTTACTTTGGCATATTTCTATTTATTTTGTTCCTAAAATTGTTCATATGACTGTTTAAATATGCCTATTTGTTTTCTAAACAAATGAAGTTTAACAGAATTCAACAACTACCTGCTGTTGTACAAAAGAAATATTTACTAAGCAATTATGGGCAAAAATTATTGTAGCATTCAACCCATGTAACAAATTGGTAATTTTCATATATTTTTTTTTTTTAAACAAGGTTTTATGAAGTAAAAAGATAGATAAAATGGGAGCACTTGCAATTAATGCCAATTCATTGGACTGAAAAATGACTAGGTATATACTCGAGTTCAATGAAGTAACATAAAATTAAGACTAGAGACATCTCTGACCATCTATGAGTTTAATTTTCACCTGTATGTAAAGTCTGACCAACTATGATTTTAATTTTTATCTGTACATAGAATCAGTTTAATGGCACCAGACAACAACTGAGCAACATACAATTACTGTACTTAAATCAAGAAAAATGTTTATTAACAAGTTCACCCTATAGGTCAAAGTTGGCCTCACAACTAAAAGTTTCACATGGCCTACCAAGTAAATAACTAACAACTGTGTCTAATTCATGACCACTTACAAATTGTTACTGCCATGTCCACAGAACTAGGTGTAAGAACAAATAGTTATAATATTTGCGACTGAAATAAAATTTCAAATAAGATACTAAATCTGTGACAGCTGTTAGCAATATTGTAAGAAAGTTATGTTTGCTGGATTGCCAAACCAAACCTATTCGATACTAATAGAACGAGCCTTAAACTGCCTATGACAAAGCCCTATAAACCCAATAAATATGTTTTAGTTTCTAAATACATTAGACCGCAGTAATGTGTTATTTTCAATATTGCCATCATATTTATCTGTACAACTAAAACTGCAACAGCAAGAAATAAAAATTCATAATTTACAAGACTAGCAATGCTAAAAGAAATTTCTATTTATAGATGTGTGAAAATTATATTGGTATTAT
Source organism: Macrobrachium rosenbergii (assembly GCF_040412425.1). NCBI lineage: Eukaryota > Metazoa > Arthropoda > Malacostraca > Decapoda > Palaemonidae > Macrobrachium > Macrobrachium rosenbergii. The sequence continues at coordinate 9,179,035 of NC_089799.1, forward strand.
ATTTTCACATACTTGCTAAGAAATTAATAATTCAACTATTACTTGAAAGCAACAGTATTTTAAACTTATGTATATCAGAGTAAAGCAAGAGGCATCTTTATTAAAAAATTTTTTTTACAAAAGTCAGTAATTAAAGATCATTAAGAGAAAAATCAGTAATTAAAGATCACTGAGAGATGAATACAAAGTGAAATAGTGCATAGACAAAGGCAAAAAAATTAAAGGCTAATCACTAAAAATTTAGCAATGATCACAGTTAATCCTAATGGTCTGAGATATACTGGTAATAGTGGTCACTGGAAGGTCTGAACAGACTAGAAAATTCAAATTATATGCTGGAATGACTCTTTAAAATGAACATAAATGACTGAAAATATTTTACTACGAAGAACTAATATATGGGGCCTGAGTTAAATTATATCCAGAATGAATTCTTTAAAATGGGAACATAAAAAATCAGCAAACTCTCAAAGACAAAATTCTCATAAACTCATTAAAGAATTAGATTTTACAAAGGGAAATTGTCCTATACAATCTCCTCTTTTGGCATAAACAAGGTAAAATTTAACATGATAACAAGGAAACCGACAATGGAAAACTGATGATGATGCTAACAAAAAGTTCTCTATGAAGTAATCGAGCCTTTACAATGATGTTGAGTAATGTTTAAGATGAAGTACTTCTTAATATCTTTCTCACTAAAAATACTTACATGCCCAAAGCACAGGATAGCTAACATGAAGGATGGAAATATTAGCAAGATGCTGAAAATATATCTTTCAAAGTTTTGTTGAGGGACGAGTTTTATGGGACTTTGCATTTTACACAGCCAATGTCAACATACCTCCAAGTCGAATTATTGCAGAAATCATGAAATATGATGCACAATTTTAAAAGGTTTATGCAATGCACAAATTCTGATAAAAAATATATAAAGTCCCTGTCTAAATAAAGATTCCTCCTCAAAATAATTTTGTGAAGCTTGCGGCACAAATAAAGCTCCTGTCAAACATTACTGTTTTGTAATGATGATGAAATACAAGTACTTTATTTTTTCCTGTAAATATGTCATATGCATTTAATTACAATAGAGGTCACACAGTGTGTAACAACAATGATGTAATAATAATAATACTACTAATAATAATAATACAATAAACATGTATCCGAGTTATTTAATTTGAGAATCATTACAAACAATATTATTTCATGTTTGACTGCTTTTTAATAAAATAATACAAGATATATAAATTATGGCAAATTAAGTTAAATTAAATCAGTTATTAGATCTGGCTGCAACAGCACTGAAGTACATTAATTTGAAAAACATTCATTAGAACAAAGGATGTTTTGCATCAATAAATAATATTTCTGGCTGAAAGTGTGCATTAGAAAAGTTGTAATTAGGACAGAGAGCTTAGTCATGCTGCTTATATTTTAGTGTTTAATCCTTCTACCACTTGCATTATACTTCAAATATATTTTGCTACATTAGATCATGCTGTAAAAAAATAATTTTCATTATGAATACGTGCTTTATTTTGTATGCTCATAATTATGTATTTTGTGCTCATTAAAATTAAATATTTTTTCTTGTGTGCTGACTATTAATGTCATATCCCACAAAGGATATGTACCTTTTTGAATGCTCAGAAATGCCTAGCATCACTAAATAACTGCTCTACTTCCTTTACAAAGCAGTAAAATGCTGACAAGAAAGTATGTTGGCACACTTGGATGTAGACATATGCAACAGTCCATTGAAGGTAAGTATTTTAACTTTTGAAATGCATGTTCCAACTATAAGTACATACTTGATGCTCAAAACTACATACTATGACAACAGTGATTTAAAACAATGTTTTTCTAACTTTAAAAGAAATGTCTCAAGTATACAACTTTCCTTGCTATTGTAATACAAACTTTGTTTTTATGGACGAAATACAGTTTTTCTAGTACAGATAAACTTGCAGTCACACAAAAAAAGTAAACGGCAAACTTGACGTAAACAAAAGGTAGCGACTAGTTGAAACAGTGATGAAAAGATGCTATGCTGTATCTCCTATGTTATTGCTATTTTGTCAAAGGGAAATGAGACCTATTGAGAAGAACTGTTCTACAGTATTTACGTTGGGGAAGTCAAGGCATTTATGTCTTATGTGCTAGTTCCTGACAATTAGCATCACCAAAAGACAGCTGGAGACACTGGATCACATGCCTGATGTATGTAGAATTATCAGCGTCTTCTTGCTCTTTGATTTTTATTATTTTTTTAATCTCCTTATGAAAATTCCAATCAGAGGAATTATATGCATGACCTCTACAAGTACCACTGCGTATGAGTATTTTACCCAAAGGACAAGCTGTTCTTGAAGACACATTCTATTCCTCACAGGTGGTTGGCAATCCAATTTACAAAGTGGTTGAGTTTTCTTTTTGTCATTGAAAAGGACAAGATTTACTTAAAATTTTATAAAATAAAGATGCTCAAGTTGAAAACCTAGATCTGCAATAGAAAGTGTCTTAAACATGACTAGAGGTTACATCAACAATGTATTCAGCAATCTGAAAACAATATTCACTGGAACTGACTAAAGCAAATAAACACAATACATATACTTGCTGACAAGTATAGGATGAACACTGCCACGCTAACACACAGAGGCTTTTAAATCAGCATCTCTCATCATTCAGCAGGATAACTTATTGAACATTAACAGAAAAAGGTAAGCCCATCATTTTCCAATCTTATAATCTTGAAAATTTAATGTACTGCATTGTATAAACTACATTACACTACAGTAATGCGTAAAAGATTGAAAATCAAGGCAACTTATAAAGTAATTTTATACATCAAACTTTTTTTTACAGATATTCTACGACTGCTTCTATAGGATGAAGGCAAGATTGTATAAAAACAAATGTCTTTTGCAAAAGAATTATGATCCTAGATTATTAATCTCTATATTCAGCAACTTCAAACAATAAACATTTTCTGAATCAATAAGCAATCACTTACTTAAGCATGTTCTTGCATATCTCTGATAATGTTCTCATTAATTACCTACTGTATGAAGGAGAACGTATGCGACTCCACGATCTACTACGAGTTCTGCTGCGACTTCGGCTCCGTGACCACAAAGACGATTCAGATGAAGAAGGAGAAGGAGGAGGGGTTGGCCGATGGTAAGGAACTGGTCGTTTCCTTGCGCTGTACCCATAATTAGTGCAGTTAGTTATATTAATGTTGTTAGTACTGTACTACAGTATACACTGCATTATTTGGTTTTGCAGCAGATTAATTATGATTATGATTAGTCATTTCAATGACCCCTCATCTTTTTTATTCAACTCCAGCAGATGTTAGTGATATTATATGTTACAGTTCGTTAGCTCCAATACGACATGCAACTTAAAGAAATGTTACTATTCAGTATTATCAGCAATCAAGTATTTTACCATACTGAAAATAAATGTGAGAACTTGCTTAAATTACTAATTAAAATTGATTTAGTCTTCAAAAGGTACATCACTCACCTTTCTTGAAATAAGTCCAGAAATACAATAAAATGTCAAATGGTGAAACAAACTACTGAACAGAGAAGCATTCCAGCATTCCAAGCATCCAAACTACAAAAATGAAAATACTGTAAGATAAACCCAAGAAAGTAACAACTTAAGCTTCAGTAAAGTTCTGTGTAGTGGCTGTAAAAATAATTGTCACAGTTTACTGGTAAAGTACTGTAATCTGTGTGCGTGTGTGTGTGTGCACGCATTTGAACATGTATCGCTGTCCAATCAGCATTTCTAAATTTTGGGCAAGAATAAATGAGGGAACCAGTAGTTCCCAAACTATTTGAAGGGAGATCCTTACAATTCTCTATCAAAAAACATTTACACAGCAGATAATTGTTATATATTTAAAATTTCTTCCTCCTTCTAGACCTCCTTAAAGAAAGACTTCCCTGTAGAAGTTACACTTCAACATGGAATGTTCATAGTCTTCAGTTGTAAATATGTGACATGCTAGATTTAGAACCAGTAGAATCTCTTTTCACCAGTTTGAAATGGAATGTTTCAATACTTTCTCATTCTAATAAGAGCAGATGTTTCTGCACTCATCAAAATTAACTTTATACAATAGACTTGAATTGGGGTTCATATTTTGAGCTAATAGTAGGAATAGTGATGGGTCTGTCTACCTCTGGATAATGATTGAACCTGAGATGTTCTCATAACTTACGAGTCGAACCAGCTCAAGGGTCAGCCAGTGGGTTCCAGGGGTGGGTTGATATTTTGGGAATAGAATAGAATATAAAATTTAGGCCAAGCACTAGGACCATGAGGTCATTCAGCACTGAAAGGGAAATTAAAAGTAAAAAGGTTTTAAAGGCGTGACATGAGGATAACCTCTTAACTGCACTATGAAACAATTGTTAGGAGAGGGTGGGAAATAAGATGAAGAAAGAGGATATGAATGGACGTTCAGTAAAAAGGAACGAAAGGAGTTGCAACTAGGGGCTGAAGGAACACTGCAAAGAACCTTAAGTAATGCCTACAGTGCACCATAGCAGGGAGGTGCACTGATGGCACTACCCCTGTACAGGGCTGATACTTCAGGGATGATTCATGGGATTCTACCTGGTTTGCTCAACATGATAATTAGAAGGGATAATTGTATTCTTTTAATATTCTCATTCTCAGCAAATGGATTAGACTTGGACTTATGCCTCTTCATTTATGTATGATAGGGTAAGGGGTGGATAAATGGGAGTTGGTTCCTGGTGTCACGAGTGGCACAATGAACCTTATGAAAAGTCTAAGTAACCTTTTTAAACCTTTTCAAGTACGTAGGTTCTTTAGAAGGTATCTTGGCACTGATGTCAACCTTGGGTGCTGTTAGTGACTCCTTGATTGTCACAAATACTTTTAGTTCTCAGAACCCAAGAAAGAATAAGAAACTGTATAAAAAGGCATTGGGTAAAAGTGACAGTAGGCAAGAAGTAATTCACATTTTGATCTTAGTCAAAAGGTTGAGAAGCAACAGGTTACAAGTAATTGAAATTGTACCTGGGGTATAAGAACCTACTTCATGTAACAAACATTTGACCAAAGAGCTAAATCAAAAGATATGGGACCTAACCATCTTTGGTGTCCACAGGGGACATAGCCAAATAAGCTTGTAAGGACTGAAGATGGCTGCTAAAGGTGGAAGGTGAAGTAAGTTTAATTGAAATTTTGTCACCATATGAAAGATATTAAAATAATTTATGATTGTTAAGGAAATAAAATGCAGCTCTCATGCAGTCTTGAATTACTCCAGAGCTATTGTCTATTGTTTAGACTTTTGGGGGTAGACATACACACTGTTTAAAAAAATTAAGAGCAGGCAATGTATGAACTCACCATATCCTCTAGAGTATGGTAAACCAAAGATAAAACGTGCGTGGAACTGCAGTGAACTATACACGTCACTATCCATTGCTTGAAGTAATACATATGTAACACACATGCTTCAACAGAAAAACTTAACAAAATGTATTCTATATATCAAAAATGTCCTAAAAAATTTATTCGTCATTTATATTGTATTCATGACATTACTGTATAAAAGTTCTTAAATTTCAATACCTTACATGTATGTGCTTTACAAAAACTACAACATAAATCTAAACAAGTATAGCTAAAGTACAGAATGGAGCAGATAAAAGAAATAAGACTTTATGAAAAAGTAAAAACTGACTTAAGCAATTAAAAAATGGAAGGTTATAAATAAAATAAAATAAAAACAAGCATACAATCATACATCTGAATAAACAAAGCATATAATTTCTAATTTCTCATTAAAGATGATGCTGTATCAAATCTAATGCTAAATAAACAAAATGAATTGCAGTCTTATTTTAAACATAGGAAACTGTATTTTTCCCATCAAACTACAGCACTAGGATTAAGAGAAGACTCACCTTGTTATTCTTCTTTTATCTAAGAAAGAAGGTGAACCTCTCCTTCTGGGAATTGAGTGAGACCGTGAACGAGATCTAGTCCTAGTTCTAGATCGAGATCTGGATACAGAGCGACTGTAATGTCCATAAGAGCGAGACCTAGAACGAGACCTACTCCTCCTTGATCTTGACCTAGAGCGTGACCTGGATCTGGAATATGTGTATGATCTTGATCTTGATCTTGGAGACCGTGAGCGAGAACAAGACTGGGACCGGGACCGGGAATGAGGAGACCGAGACCTGGAAGGTATATGTAATAAAAAGCAGATGTCAAGGTTTGTGTATCAATGGGAAATCCATAAAAACTACTTAACAATATACAAAAATTTTTACAAATTTAAAGGCATAAATACCTGGGAGATCTCGACCTAGAAGCTGGAGAGCGAGAATGACGAGAAGGTGAACGAGACTGAGATGAAGATGGTGATCGTGAACTACGAGAGCTTCTTGAAGATGATCGACCTCTGCTAGAACTCCGAGAGTATCGACTATGTGCTGGTGAGCTAACTGCTATGCCACTATGAAAAATAATGAATAAAACTTCGTGTAAAACTTACTTGAACAGAGCTCTTTGTTCTCATATTTAGTTATTGTAACAAAAGACAAATAATCACTTAGTTTCATATCTGATACAAAATATCACACACAAGTGAAATGAATACATCAGTCATTTCCAACAATGATTTACCTTGAGTGTGGTCCTGGTGATTTTGTGGTCACTATCCCTTCTATGTGCCGCCCATTTTGTGGAAGATTCGGCTCTTGTGATGCACTACTGCGCATAGTAGATACTTCAGCTAATTTTTTTGAGGTGTCATTCCATTTTGGGTTGATCTTGTCAATAAAACTCTTGTTTGGTATTCCTAGCTTTGGCAAAGGAATTGATATGCATCCAATAGGACTCAACTTTTTAGTGTCTTGTAGCTTTTGCTTGGATGGAATGCCAGTGGGGGACTTTACTGTTGGGAGACCTTCAGGATTTTGTTTTATCCTCTCAACATTTGCATTTATATGAGAATCTGCAGGTGATGAGGTGTTCAGCTCACTGACGGTGGACTTTTCACTAAATTCCACCTCTTGATTCTGATTTTTATTGGTCTCAAATTCCAAATTTCCACTGATTTCTGGTAAAGATGCCCCCTTAGAAGGAGCATCAATATCGGGTTCACCACTCCCATTCCGGTTCCTGCAAGTACTTTTTGTGTTAGGGTCTTCCACTTGTTCTCGGTCTTGGCCATCTCCAGTAGTATGCAATGGATCTTTATGGATCTCTTTATTCTTGGTATTGTCCCTAGGACTGTCTTTAACAGTGTGTTGACTTGGGGAATCGTCATTCTGTTGTCGTGCATTACACCTATCTGGTGAGGAGTCGACGTCAGAACAGTGTTGCTTCTTCGTACGAGATCGTGGAGCTTCAGGGGAGCTGGAGAGCAAGTATTTGGATTAACATATAAATAACTCCTTAAAGCTTACATCAATTTCATTAATATCTTACAATCAAAAGATTTAAATATACTCTATATGTGCTTTTGTATTAAAACAGATTCAGCTGCATAAAACAACAAAACTACTTCAGCCAATATTTTTTATATGAAACCTACAATATTCAGTAACAACAAAATTTTTTACTAACCTTGAGCTGCAAATGTTGCTATTTCTTTGAGAAGAGGCAAAGAATGCTATGACCTACTACTGTACTATAAGTTATCATGTTTTCAATCTACTAACCAAAAGTAATAAAAGAAAATCTAAAATCCTGGAATGCTACTAATACTGTAGACAAGAAGTCTGATTTTGAGTTTGAATATTTTGCATATTCTCAAAGCTCAGTATTCATGGGGCAACTTTTATTTTCTGGGTATGAAATTTAAATTAACTGTACCTTCTTACACATTGAAAAAATATTGTAAATTTAAAAGATACTGTGAGTAAGTTTTAGGTAAATATACAATATGACATATGGTAATCATAACTGGGTTTGAAAGTCTAGCATTTTGAAAAGCTAAATATACTAGGCATTCAGCACAATATGCATACATACTGTATACAGTATACATATACATGTAATCAACTGTTGAAATGCAGTGGGATTCCATATTAAATTCACACAGTACAAAGAAGGAATAAAATATATTGATATTGTAAACTTGAAACTACTGTACTTGTTGAACATTGCTGCTGAAAAATCCCATCTTCAACTCATTCCTATAATTAGGAGTGATAATTTAATCCTATACCTGGGAGTGATAATTCAAAATGACTATTTAAATTCTCCATAAAGACTATTAAGCATGCAAATTTGGTGCTGACAAAGTTGGTTCATGCGGTGTCAAACAGCCCACCATAACAGTCTTTGTTTTCTGTTATGATACATTCAGACTTGGGCCATGTGAATTTCTGATCAAAAACTAAACATCCACTCCTTGGTTTCTTGTACATAACGTACTGCAAAATTCAAGTGCAAGCTGACAACAAAGAAGGAAAAATTAACAAATAAAATTAAAAACATAAACAGAAAACATATTTTATTGTGTAAAGAATACAAGCCATGAATGTCTGCTGTGACAAAATGAAAAGACAAGCAAATAACTGATACATATTTTGTATATGCAAACAAAGAACAGAACAATAATAAGATTTCTGACAGTAATGAAAGTACAAAATGGAATTTGTAAAACTGGTTTCTACAGAAAGCTTCATATTTCTTTATAGTACCTGTACATTAACATACACATACAGCACTGCTAATTCTACAATATCTGAAGCTTTACATAATTCATACTTGCAGAATTAGAGCAGTTGTAACTAAATCCGACATCAAATGAATTTCAAAGGGCAATTGTGTATACAAGTAGCATAGCAAGGGTTAATCTAAGAAAGAGGTCACATCCTGAAGACATGAGATCCTCACCTCTCTGCATGATGGTGTGGCCTTTTGCGAGATCTCTCACGGCTTCGACTTCTCTGTGGGTGGTAGCAAGAATGGTAATTAGCAATGAGTGAATTAAACACTGTCAGAACTGACATTCATTTCACAGTCATGAGGGAATTTTTTAAAAGAGAAAGATAAAACTACCATGACTGTTCCCCGATCACATTATATATATACAGTATCCTTTAAAATATATAAATATATATATATATATAATGTTGATTCTATTATGGGTCAAAAGCATTATGGAATTAGGATGATGGAGTGTCAGTGAAAGGTTATACTTGTACAGTATGTCAAAGCTTGTTGCAGAACTTGCAGCACAGGTTGTCGTAAAGCTGCAATTTTGCTTCACTTTTGAAAAAAAAGCACTGTCTTATGTAATGATGGGTTTAGGATTAATGCTGTGCTACATATGTAAAACAGATCAGCCTTCCATTATGTCACTATAACAACCCTGAACATAAAACATCCTAAGTTTGAATTACTTTTGTCATTTAAATATAGAAGTAAATGTCTACAGTATAAAAATTAAAGGATACTGGATAGAAATAATGAAAAATGAATTCTATCAATAATCTATTTCACTCCATCAAAAATATTAAAGTACATGGGTAGCACAACTTAGGGACAAGATGTCAAGTTGTCTGCTAACTTAACAGAAACCATAGTAATTATGGGATGAATATACACACACAGTACATAATATACACATACAAAAATTTCTAAACAGTCCATATGCATATGCACATGTGTGCACATGTAGATATGTATGAACAGATATATAAATTCTGTATACTGTATATACATACATACTGTGTGTAAATATATTGTTTATTATAGTGTACTTGTGTATGTAATGTGCATGTTTACATAAAATTGTGTAGATATGTATAGTACTTATATATGATACAGTGTGACTGCTTTAATATATGTATAGGTCCCCAATTTTCTTATTTATTACTTGGTCCTATTTGTGGTCTTTGGTAATGATGAAAGAATGTAATGTCACTAATTTTTACAATGTAATTATTACCAAGAACAGGTGGCACAGTGTAGGAGAACCTATTTCTCTATTTGTAGAGGTAAGCTGAAGGAAGAAAACTCAATACAACTCTATGTTATCACTGGAAGTCACTAAAACAAGAAAAAACTATTTTACTAATTTACATTATGCAAGTTAAACATCCTGAAACTAGCAATTTGCACTGATATCTACAAGTACAGGTCTTTGTTCCTTTGCAATAATCTTTTCTGTGTAAGTGAGAAGCATATGTTGAATAAGAAATCATATCAAAATACAAAAAGAATATACGTAATCCCCAATAAACAGTATTACTGTACAAAACATGCATACCATTTGCTGTTCGAGAATAGATTCAAAATAATTTAAAACCCCCACAACATCTGCTAGCTTTCTTTTCTAAAACACCTAATTTTTTTTATTTCAAGGCAAGTTTAGGTTCTTTCACCTGAAGGCAATTACAGTACAGTTCATAACAATTTGTTCAACCAATAAAGTAAATTCATACCTGGTCATTTCCCTTGCAAAATAAAACCATGGCTACCATTAGAAAGAGTGAAAACATCTATTGAAAATATGAGCAACTTGCTTGGAATGCAATAAAGAATATGAATGGTGAAGATATCAAATACAATCTTGTAAATACTCGTATATAAACCTAAATACCTGTACATTACCCTCGGACAATTACAGATGTCCCTTCAAATTACCAGGGTTAGGAGTGCCAACCCCCTACCCTGCAGATTTGAAAAACTACAAATAAATCTTGGTCACCAACACTGGGGCATTTTTTCACCACCGTAGCCTAGACTAGCTAGGCTATTAGCTACTGGTGGTTCAAGTAATATTGCGCTGGTCAGATGAACTAAGAACACCCCAGATTACTTTTGAATTTTTGATAACTACTGTAAAGTTATCATAACCTAATATACAAAGTAACAGTACACACCAGTAGTATTTTTATCATGGATAATATGGGTAAAAACAAGGAAAAAAAATCCTAGGCTTCCTTTATGAAAATATATATAAACAGTATAGTGTTGGAGGTACTGGTTTTGTAACAGCTTCTTAAATCTTTGTTTCTGATTCTTATTCATTCTGACACATTCATCATTTCCTGTTAAGCTACTATTTACAATTTTATGAACGGACATTGTCCAATACAGTAATAGTAATATCAATGAATTCAATAAATATAGCATAAAAAACAAATACTCCAACTCAGAGAGAAAAAGAAACATGGTTACGACAACTGCATATATTCACATAGCCTATACGATTTGGTTGAGAGAATGAAGAGTAAATATTTTTATACCAAATCACATAAATGACACTACTGTAAATCATCTTTAAAGGGATTAAAATTGCAGTAAAAATAATGTGTGAGAGGAAGAGGATAGTTACATAGTTACGTGGAATTATTTAGATAAAAGTGCCTCCTTGACTTACTGGTCCACCAAAGGTGTAACTTTAATACAGTAATCATATGCATCAATAACTTGATTTACTTTCTTGAATGACTTGTGGCAGTACTATTCACAACCTCACCTAGTATATTTTCTTAAATGGGGTTATTTTATATGTGACGCAGTTCCTGCAGAGGCTGGTGCTGAACATTTTAGTTCCAGCTGCCAAAAATTTTATTTAGTTTGGCTATTCTTATGGTACACAGATGCCTGAATTCTATGTTATTTATACCATTGATTATGTTGAATGTTTCTATCAATTGAACCTCCTACTCAATGCTTTTCTAGTGTACAAGTTGAGGCATTCTGTACTGCTGCTGATTATTCTAGACCCTTACTCTCAGACTGTGGTCAAAATTGGACAGCAATACTCTAAGTGGGTCTAACAAGTGCGTTACATGAAGATAGTACAGTCTCCTTTCCATAGAATGAAAAACTGACACCTGATTTAACCAAGTATGTCTTAGGCCTATTTTCAAGACTCCTAGATCTTTCAGTTATTAACAGCCCTCTATCTACTTGCAAAGTAGAGTAATACATACTTAATCTTCTTGTTTTCATTAACTCGGGCATAACCTTGCAATTATACAGATCAAATGACATCTGCCATTTTACTGCATTTACCTATTTTCTCCTGGTCTTCTTGCAATGGTTTGTCATCCACAAACTTGCTTATCAGCCTAAAGTCCAGGTCATTTATGTTAATATTGAAGTGCAATGGACCCAGCACTGAATTTTGAGGCACACCACAACTCTTTTTACTGATAAGATGATGTCCAACCAATGACAATTCTTTGTTTTCTGTCGTTTAGTTAGTCTATAGTCAGTTGACTTCCTCTAAGATATCTTTAAAACCCTACCTGCTGGATATCGCAGTCCTGTGTTGTTATAAAGCCAGCTTTGAATGGAAGCCATATTTGTTTTTTGGCTTAGGTAATTTTTTTTCACAGTCATAATCATTTAAAGTCTCAGTCTATCTGTATGAACACTTTTTCTTCTTATGAGCAGGATGTTTCAATTTCCAAATGAAGAATCCTTAGCAGAAAAATACTAATTTAAGGTATTTCCCTTCTTGGTCTGTCTACCTGCTGTGATATATATTCCAGAGAGAGAGAGAGAGAGAGAGAGAGAGAGAGAGAGAGAGAGAGAGAGAGAGAGAGAGAGAGAGCTGACCACATTAAAATTGTGTTGTAATTTTGTAAAATATCTTCATTAAGACTAATTTTATAATAAATTTATATTATTGGTGGTAGTAGATATAATACTTATATTACAGTACTGTACATAAAACAGTGTTCCATGTAATTAATGCTTAATACATTTTTGTTTACATCTTTCAAGACTACACATGTTACTGTTTGTGGTTAGTGTGTGTAACTTTATGTAATACACTTGTGTGTATTGAAAAAACACTAAAATTTACATAAATTTATGACAAACTTTTTTTTTCTTGTTTTCTTTACATTTCTAGTAAAAGCAAGTCCTCTGTGTGTTAATGCAGACTGCCAACAAGATCTTAGAACATTCCACTTAAATTACTGGTGACAACTCATGAATAAGCAGAGCTGAAAACTTGAAACCTATGAATTGGGAGGGTCAACTGTACAAGATATCAAGAAATGACCAACAAAACCTTTTAGAAGTTTAGAGACTGATGTAGCAAATTCCACTTGGCAAGCCTCAATACATACCAAATGCACTTTACAAGAATTTTATTCCAGGATTAACAAGATTATTAGCAAAAACCTTTAAAATATACTCTTGGATTATATCATGCCTTTGGCATGTTTCTTTCTTGTAATACAAAGTATGGAAAATTAGGAAATTAATAAAAGTTTTAATATTAAGAAATAAATAATCCCAGAGATGTTGTTTCAAAAATCCTAACAGTAGCTGTCCAAACGTTTTCGAAGTTTTGAGCGTTTACACTGGAAAGTTAGGATCAGCATGTCACCTAAGTTATAAAAAAATATCAAAGCCGAGAAAATTCATGTTTTGAAACGGAATCCTTTATAGCCAACTGAAGAATTTAAAAAAAGGTTTCTAAGATTTATAATACTTTGTGAAGTTACCTCAACATTATCACCACTGATAATTATGGTACCCTGCTTTAGATTTTTGAAAATGCCAAAAACAGCAAGAAACTAAGTCTTTACTGACAATATGAGAGCCGGCAGTTTTATAAAGCTCATTGGCCTGGGGATACAGTGTTACTTTACACTAATAACAACAGTGCTGTCGCAACAGTGACAAACAAAACACCCTTTCCACTTAACAAAATACTGCATTCATTACCCGATAACTTAGCCTCTCGTGGCCCTTGACATGCTTATTTACAGCAGACTGTATCAATAACTATTACTGTATGCCAACTTAAAATTCAAAAGATTTTAGTGGAATGAGTTAAATATCTTTAATCTGTATACATGATATAATAATTATTGATGTTTTGTAAATGACTCCCAATGATAATGAAAAGAAACAAAACATATTCCTGTCAAACATACCCTTACTATCCAACTCTGTCACCTATTCAGTGGTAGCAATACTAAGGATAACTAAGGCAATTTTTTATACCATATCCAAAACATTTAAACACACACACACAACATTTTTATATATACTGTCTATACAGTGCACCACTGACTTATAGTAACACCGACTTATGGCAGATTCGATCTTACGGTATTTTTCAGCGCCGTAACTTGACGCTGCATCAAGTTACGGCACCATAAGTGCTGTTGTGTGGCGTTAACGGCAAATGAGCATCAAGTTAAGGTGCAACATCAACATGTAATTATGGCGCCATCTGCTGTTAACAGCAAAACACAGACTTATGGCAGAATCAACTTATAGTGCGGCACTGGAACGGATCCCTCACCATAACTCGAGGACCTACATATGTAAATATATATACATATAAAATTATGAAAGGTGCAAAATTCCAAGAGAAAAGCTACTGTACATATACACAATACATTAACCCCCATTAAAAAAATGCTCATTTTGTGCTAAATACTGTATAAGCCAAATTCATGGAAGATGACAATTTATCAAGAAAATTTTACTGAGTATAAATACCAACCCCAATGAAAGGTCTGAAAACAGGATTACTGAGTAAATGGTCTCCAATCCCTAAGTGGCTGTCTATTCCCTAACTAACAGGCAACACAAGAGTACACTGCAAACAAAATTATCTTCATTCAGACAGCTGGCCTGCTGGGACAAATCGCTCAAAGGTAAGATGTTTAACTGAATACACAAAAATACCACCTAATCAATCAGTGAGGGAGAAGCCATAGGACAATCAGTCTGATACAAAGAGGTTGGGCTCCCTCTGAAATTTTCTGGGACTGATACTCATACATTTGGCAATGGGTGAAGCAAAAGGAAATAAAACACTAATCTAAACACTTTCAATAATAATTAGGATTAACCATATGGATGCAATAAGAACAGGAAGGTTCTCGTTGTCATAATGAAGTTTTTAGGAAGATGTGGGTCATAGGTAGCAGGACGTCAAGCACTGAGAAGAAAAACACTAGATCATGCAAGTTTAAACATAGAACATTGTGGTGTTGAAAAAATACACAGACCACCAGAAAAGAAGGTTCAAAAGTGTCCTGTAAACCGCTATGAATAAGTACTTTTTTATAGCTTTTCTGACTCTTAGTAAGAAGATGATGGCCTAAAGCACAAAAACTCTGTTACCTACTTAAGAATAAAAAAAAAATAAAGCCGTAGAGTCGACAATTAAGAAACAACTGCCTTTCTAAAGATCTGTAAAGCAGCTAGATGATGACAAGAAGGGTCAAACAAAGGCCCTGATCAAAGTTCCAGATTGTTTTAATGGTGAAGATGGATGGAAAATAGTCAATAGGTCTTAATTATGATTTTTATGTTATTTTAGTCATCCTCTTAAGCTAAGTAAGGAGTTGAAAGCCTGGGAGACAGAATAAAAACACCATTCATGGATAATCTGGGCCTGAGGCCAATCACATCAAGACATTAGACAAAATCTAACCACATTATTCGATGTTGTCCCCTCGAAGTATCCCCAATGAAGAATGGCCAATAAATAGGAAAACAAAGATATGAATAAAATGCCTCCAGTCTGCAAGCCTCTCAAGAACATGAAATACCAATGAGATGCCTTGCATTTATGAATACCAACAAGATGCCTTGCATTTACTAAATAAGCTGAGAAAACACATGCAACTGATTCAAATCATATGAGACAGCAGTGTGAGTGCAAAGATATGATAAAAATACCACCTTGGTAACCAGAAATCCTAAACCTCCAGATAAAGTGATTCTTTAACTAAAGGCAATGAAACATGGAATGACTGGAAAACAGTGTCTGACTGAAAGAGTATGCATATGATTTCCCTAGCATTATATCTGAATGGTCATGTTAGTTACAGCTAGATTTGATAGCAAGGGAGAGAGACTAATCCTTAATTCAGCTCTAGCTTATACATTTATAACATCCGTCAAAACAAAGGAAGGAAACACTAAATAGGCCTATGTAACTTTGAAAACACAGCAACCAAAACATAGGAAAAATAATCAAGGAATACCACATATGCAGCAATAAGGGAGGTAATAAGATGCACATCACCGAGGGGATGTATAGATAAACATGGCAATTAGCAAAAAAGGTGGCCATACAGGGTTACAAGGTGCCAACCTATTTTCACCTACATTAAGGGCCAGCTGCTTATTTCTTTCTTTCTTTCCCATTTACACTGTTGGGCTGAGGATTTACTTTAAATGTACTGCACCAAATTATGAATACAATATTTTACTCTGAAAATGGACAGACCAAGTAACAAAATATACTTTTTGTCTTTGCATTTTAATCATAAGTAAATATATAAGCAATACTTTCTATTGAATGATATATACTTTAGCAAAAATCCTTATTTCTAGTAACATCCTGCATAAAAGTTTTGACTTGCAGCAAGTGGGACTTAAGCTTATAACCTTTTGGTGATATCCCCAATTCCCTAACTGTTGTGCTAACAAAACCAGAGTTGCCCTTTGACCAAGTATCATACATAAAAAATACATACTTCTTTAATGCTGGAACATGCATATGGCACAGTAACTAAATAATGTCTAAATACTACATGACACATTCACACAGGCATAGTACCAGTATGTGTAAGTTATCCTTACAACAATATAACAATAACCCTTTTTACAAAGGAAGCACAACATTTAAGCTGTAAATTTCCTCAAGGTGACAATTTGATCCCAAGACCTTTGAGAGATGGGGTCACATGAACAGGAAAATTGTTTTCAAACCCTAATGCTTTGAATATTGTCATGTATTTCTAGAACCCACATGAAAAGAAAATACTTGTTTTTCATAAATTGTCATGTGTGCTCTGTAGGTAGAAGTAAAACTGGACTAAATATGCAGCAAGTAAACCTAATTAGTTTACTATACAAAGACTGCCAACTACAGCACCACACTCATTTCAATTTATATCCAGCATCCATGAACACATCTATTTTGGGAGTTGGAGGTTTTGACACTAAAACCTGAGATTGACATACGGCAACGACTGTGAAACTACAGTGGTCAGTGAGAAAAAAGTGGTCTTCTTTTCAATGAAATGTAAATGAGTGAGTTGATAATAATACATACGCAGAAAATCTTGCAACTAATAATCCTTACTAGAGCACAGGGAATCTACAAATGGATTTATGAGGAATTGAGAACTGCATGCTTTAAAATCAACTCCATTTCATTTAATGCATCTAAATGTATCCATTACCTTATTCATAGTAATAATAAACCATATACATTCACACACAAAGTTATATTCCAGTACTGAAGAATATGTCTTAGGCGTGATATACATATTGTATCAACATTTTCCGCTTGTGGATCCCAGCACTGCTAGAGTAAGATAAAGTCTCTCATTTCAAGTACACTTTCATGGAAATCCTGAGCATCTGGTGATGGATTTACAATAAACTGCTGCTTGGTTGCTTTGAATAGCAGCATATAGTTTTCATGCAATTAACCTCTATGTTCTATTTAAAATATAAGATTGCTATTCATGGGTAAAATTGATCACCAGTAAAATCTGAGGAAGAGATTGTGGTAATGTTGAAAAGGTGGAAGAGCTGAATGGAGATGAGGTGGCTAAGTGGCTAGGGTGGGAAAGGTGTTGGGGTGAACTCAGCTGTGTCCCAACTGTACCAGATGGTGTCACAAGAGCTACTCAGGATTACATAATACAGTATATATGAAGTAGATTTTCAATGTCCAAAATGCATAAGAAGCACAAATGGTGAAGGGCAAGAACTGGTGAACCTAGAACTGTATTGCTAAAAGGACAGGTACAACATTTCAGTTGCCTAGGGAACACACTGGACTGTGAAGCAGGGATTGTGAGCACAGTGAAATACAGGGAAACAAATATCTGTAGGAAAGCCCAGAAAATAATGGAAAAAGGGATAAATGAGGACTGTAACATGATGGGAGTTCAGAAAGAGAGTGGTACAAGGAAAAGAGATAAGAGCACATAAAAATATTAATGAAAACTGATCATCAGCATTCCCCTTTACACTATTTCCTGCTAGAACTGACAGCTTCATGAGAGTTTCTAAAAACACAGTTGTATACACAAGTTACTCAACAAAGGGAAGTGCCTTTCCTGTATGCTAATCAGTGTTACTTGGTTGAAGTAATGAACCATCACTGGCAGATGAATCGGGTATATGGAAAACCTAATTTCCCCTGATCAACCATTCTTGGATCACAAATATGAATTTCAGAAAACAATTTAGTAAAAAATAAAATCTCTATGAGGCAAAATTTATCAGAAAACATACATGCACTGAAGAAATCCTATTTGGTAAATGACTGTAAATCACCAAAGTACAGATAAGCTTGAAGAGTTGTGATATTGTCATTCTATGAGTAGACAATCAGCCAGCCATAAAAATACCACCACTGTGTTCTAAAACTAAAATTAAAAAATTTAAAATCCAAAACTAAATATAGTGACTAAGATACAGCACAAGAACAGCAACTTCTCCACAATGCTGCACAATTCATACCTATTTTATTATATTACATATTTTTACATAAAATCTTTACACATCCACCAAATACATCCCAGCGTCAAACTAACCTAGTAGTATAAAATTCTCATTTCACCATAGAAATTTTTCCCTTTGGCAAGCAATGTGCCACAAGTTACAACTGTCCACAAAACCAGTAGGTTTTCAGGGATAAGTGTGCTGATCCCATCCCCTTTTTGCCCTGACACTAGCAGATGCTGGTAACCATTTACAACTGGGTGGACTGGTGGTTGGTAGGCTGGGAGTTATCTACACACCTAGCAAATGTGCACTGAGTACTGCACCACTCAGCCTCTGGATTTACTTTGGATGATTTTCCTTCCCCACATAAAACCTTACTTGAGTACAAGTTACGATACTTATAAACCATCTATAAAGATAATAAATTATATAAAAACAATGTACTCACAAGTTCACAAAAATTCAAAAGGGCATACACACATACTGTATGTATACCATACAAGCACACATGCACATATATATGTACTATATATATGTGTATACTGATACATATCTACAGTTTATATACTGTATTAAATGTTCTGTGGCTGTTACTGTATTGTGTTGATATATACTGCAGCATTTACTTGTGTGTGTATGTGTGTGTGTGTGTGTGTGTGCGCCCTATGGGTATAATGTACAGTACAGTATATAAGAGGAATATAACAGAGTAAATGTATACTTTGCATGTGTCAGAAATATTTAACAGTTGTCTAATTGTTATCAGGAAAAATACATGACTAAACATTATTAATTACACAATTCTAATACTGTTAATCCTTACAAATGCCAGAACACGTACATGAAATGGTGGTGATTGTTGCTTTATCATAGAGTCTTCTTAAACTTGTCTTGAGAAGAGAACCATGATAATGCATTTTTAAACCTTTATCAATACTGTGCTAGTTTTCAGAATATTTTTACAGTAATTTACTACTCCTTACAAATTCATGTAGAGCAAGGCATTTCCTTTAAAGTATACTTTGTAACGTAATAAAAGGGTGTGGGTGCGATAACAGGAGCAGAGGAGTGATGACATCTTGTCTGAGCCCCCAATAGGAAGGGACAAAAGTTATAATAAGGTTGGAAACAATACTAGAGGTTGCATATCAATCACTAGGAAAGAGAGAAAACTGGAAAAGGAGACGAAGAATACAGACAATGTACAGAAGCTCAATTGTGCAAGGATCCAACGCAAGTGTTTAACATGGGTTCATGCAGAGATCAACTTGCCTGACAAATGCCAACAGGATGAGAATAATTTTGTGCATGGTCAAACTGTAAGGAAAGTTCTAAAAAAAAAAAATAAATGTTCTGTTCAAATACGACAAAAATGTCTTCTAATGGATCCTCTCTCTCACATAGTTTTCTCAGGCAAGCTGAACTATGATGTGACCCTGTTTGTGTTTGGTTACTGTTGTTGCCCCATCTCCCTAGGAAACTGTTCTCCTCCCTGTCTTTTCCTATGGCAATCATGACCCTCCCTTTGCCCCTTTCATATCACACCCCCACAGTAGTAGAGCACCAGCGCAGCACCCACTTGCTGCCATACTTACTTCGCGCGCCCCACTCCTACAAGGGTGCATGGTATGATAATAATAATAACAGTTTAACCACAGCTACTGTTGCTGCTGACAAATAGCAACTAACCAATCACTCCATTACACTCAACATAAAGAAAAAAATTATTTTTAAGTTTTTCTACCACATTAAAGAAGAAAGTATTTACAATTAATTCAAGATACATTATCAGTGAAAGAAAATCAAGTCAATTTAAGAATAATAATAATCATAATAATAATAATACTCATAATAATGAATATAATCGGCTTTAACCAGAATTAAGTAAATTAAATAAGCATTGCACAAGAAATTATCAACAAAACTACAATTTGATAAGAAAGCAAATTATATTATTTATAGTAGAAAAAAGCTGGCTTACCTCACAGCCACTAATAGCTTTGTTAAGTAAACCTTCATTAAAAGTTATATTTCAACTTATTCTAAGATGGAAACTTCAAATACAACACTACATAATCATAAGTTTAAACACTTTTTATAAATTTATTCCATTAACAACTACAGGTAACTTTCACATATGCTATAATTTGGTGTGGAGATATTTCAATGCCATAAGGGCCAGTATAGCCTGGTGGTGACACGTATTATCTTTTAAGTTTGACCCAGGCTTTCAGCATACGTAATGGCGCTATTATAGGAGATGCTTACAGAGACCAAACTAAAAATACTGTAAGCAGAGCCATAACAATATCCAAGTTTGTTTATCTTTCCTTTCATAACCATCCAGATTCCATTAAAGCCCACATGGCATTATTTATCATCAGACCACAAATCATGTGGACTAAGAAACACACTCTCAAACAAAGCCTACCTTACGCCGGTATTCTGAGCTGTCTCGAGCAGCTGGGCTACGCGAACGTCGTCGTCGTGATTTGCTCCTCACACCACTGTTGAGCCAAAGTATTAACAAAAAGTTATTGAAATTCCTTGAGTATTTTAACTATTTGCTGTCTTCATTAACTGTGGTACACATGAAAATTAATTGAATGACTACTTTATTATAGTTATAATGATTGCAACATTTCACATTTCAAGTTTGGATTTAAAAAATTCTCTAAGGAACATTTCAGTATTAAGAGACAACAGATACAAATACTTAGTAATAACTACTATGGTGACTTTTTCCATCTATTTTACTCTTTGTCAAACTATTACAATTACACAAGTATTTCTGAGTGTTCCATGGAAGAAATGGAAAGAATGGGAACATCAACTTACCTATCAGATCCTGAACTTGAAGAGGAGGATGATGAAGACGTTGAAGAGGAGGAGGATGTGGAAGAAGAGCGATGTCTTCTCTTTGCTTTCTCTTTCTTCTTCTTTCTATCTCTCTTCTTGCGCTTTGGTGACTTGCTCCTGTAAGATGATGGGTACACCATTATGTCAAGAAAAGCTGAAAGCTATAACAATATATGGTACTTACCTTCTGAGAAAAGTAACCAAACACTCAAGCAAGCAAACATGCAACTCAATTACACACCTGTGCACGTCTTGCAGACACGCACTCTTATACGTTAACAACAATAAAAAGTGACCCTACAAAATGTTACTCTTTATTACAGTACTGAGCTCATGAAATAACAATGTGAAAGAAAATGATCAACAATACAGGTTTCTCAAAGTTGTATAGTTATCTGACAATGGTCCTAAATCTATATTAAAATGATTCTATGAAAAATTAAGAAATATATCATGTTGGGGTATAACTTGTATAAAAACAAGTACTGTACAGTAATGAAGCAATACATTTGTATTGGCTAAAAATTTCACTTGTCTCTAACCTTCATACAAGCTAGAAAAAAAGCCAATATTCTTTTCCCAAAAACAGAAAATGTATCATTCTTCATAGAATCATACTATACTTAGGAGAATAAAAAAGATGACTAAAACATAAGACAGAACTAAAAAACAACTTATGGACAGAGAGGTATAAATCTTTTGTGGGATCAATTGAAAAATTAAGAAACTTCTGACAGATGATTCAAAGTAGTTGAACAATGATGGTATTTATGCTAAGCATTACCACTCTGTCCATCTGCCAAGTCATGCAGAGGAGGAGGAGGTCAAGCCACTGAACTTACCATCACCAAACGGGACTTATACACTGTGCAATTACCTTGCTTATGTAACTGCATTCAATGACTGACACTGCTAGGTTATTGTGAAACACTTCTGGTGTAAGAATAAAACTGGCTGCAATTCCTACATACCATTTTTAAAACTGCAGGTCAGGAAATGAAGCATGAAAAATACATTTCGAACGTAAGATTCAAGCTCATTTCCCACTGAATTGTTCAATTTGGTTCTTAAACACTGAAATCAAAGAACTTTTTACACTGAAGTCTGACTGCAATACAGACCTTAATTTACAACTGACTGAGTAATTTCAAATGACCCTTCTCTGAACATGTGAATTTGTCATCACAATAACCTGAGCATAAAATACTGGTGGACCAAATGTCTGTCTTTGTCGGTACTAAAAATTCTGACGGTTATTGAATGCTTAGTCACTGGGAATATTGGCAAACATTGATGGTGAGCCGTGTGTTTTACCTTGCTTATTACCCTGGTAAAGGAAAGACTTGGCAAGGAAAAAATAAGAAGATATCACATCATTAGTGTGTACTTAGTATTTCACCAGATGGAGATTAAACAATTTTGTAATACAGTATACAGTATATATGTTTCATATATGTAGCACATCACATGACAACACATCACATCCTTAGGGGTACATATTGATGGAAATTGGATTATCCTGTATGAAGTAATCAACTCATGCATTAATCATCTACTTTCATAGCGAGTAATGGTGATGTATACTGATGGAAAAACAGGTGATCTGGTATATTGGCAACATAATTCATCAATGGTAGTGCATGACTTCAGATTTCTAGTATGATGTGATACTGGAAATTCTTGATGTGTGTCAGTAACCCTATAAAAAGCCATCTTATTAATGGCGCAGTA
The DNA here is from genome assembly GCF_040412425.1 of Macrobrachium rosenbergii. NCBI lineage: Eukaryota > Metazoa > Arthropoda > Malacostraca > Decapoda > Palaemonidae > Macrobrachium > Macrobrachium rosenbergii. The sequence continues at coordinate 9,202,117 of NC_089799.1, forward strand.
TGCAGTATAATGACTGACGTTTACTAACAAGGATTAAAAGAAAATTATTTGCCATCTCTCCTCAGATACAAGATGGCAAGTAGACATATGTGAAAACAAATATCTCATATGATGGATCTGACGATTAATGCACTTATAATGTTTATCATTTACAGGGAAAAACAAGATCCTACTGTCCCATCTCTAGCACTAAAACAAATTAAAGAAGTTTATATATGTATATATATATATATATATAGGAATGAATTCATGACAAATCATCATATACTTAACTTCATTGAGACATGTCATAGGAAAACTTTCAAGTCAAGTTTGAAAGCACAGAGTCAAGTCAAACTGCTGTATCAGGCATCAAATCTGACCCTAAGGAAGATAAGAGGGTTGCCAGACAACAGCAAATATTGAATAACTCACCTACTGCGCTTGGTCTTCTTTGACTTGTGCTTTTTGCGAGATTCAATGCTTGATGACCTGTCAATAATGAAAATAATGATGTTAATATATATACATACTACATCCTTCACTGCCTAATATTCCTGAGATGAGACAACACTAAACCTAACCATCCTTGACAACATTCAAAATCAGGTGATACTTCTACCCAAACAACAGTACAGTAACTAAAGAAACAAAATAAACTGAGGTCTGGTCCAGGGGAAGGTTTTTTTTTTGTTTGTTTTAAGCCCCATGGCCCTGGAAATCCTTAAGCAGGAAGGGGGAGATGGTATAGCAAACTGCACAGTGGCAGTGGAGCGGCACAGCTCTTATACTGTCCTGTGGAGAATGCTACCAGCACTGAGGTTAACTACTTAGCCTATTGCAAAACTGTAGAATAAGATAACTCTACCTGTCTCGACTCCTCTTCTTCTTCTTCTTCTTATCTTTTTTGTCTTTCTTTGATGAAGAGCGTTCAGGGGAGGGCGAGGGCGTGTGAACCCAACTGTACTTTTTGCCAGCACTCTCTGGCCCTTGCCCCTCAGCAGAGGCTGAGGCCTTCTGTTTCTCTGCCGCAGCCCGAGCCACCTCTTCCTTGGCCCGTCTGTTGGGGTCCAAGGACGAACCCTCAACAAAGTATTCAGAAATACCAAACGCTTCCTTCAGTCGGGAATTTTTCTCTTGCTGTGCCTCAGCTACTGCGTGGGTCTCCCGCACACTGAAATGACACAAAATGATTTTCTTGAATTAACTTTAAGCATACTACATCAAGGTGTACATTCTTCAACAGATTGTAACTCTTGGAGAGCAGGGTAAACTTACTTTGTCATATCATTCATTACATATTTTACTTTAGGATTTTGGTTCAATGATGTATAATGTACTCTTTTGTATATGTCAAGAGATTTAAATGTACAGCACTGTAAGCAAAAAACAAACTGCAAAACACATTACAATTCCCAGTAAACCTTAATGCAAATAATAAAGCATACTAATTAATGTTTCTTTTAAAACAATATCTAGTATAATATGACTCATTTCAACAACATTAATTTCATCACCAGGTGTGTTTTGAAAATTTTAGTTCTTGCCAAAATTCTAACTGACAGCCAATTAAGTTGAAAAAATTCCAAACACATCCAGTCTCCAAAAACGAGCATTAAGATTTCCAAGCATCCCAATTTCAAGGGGACCTAAAGACCTCAAGGTCCAGGTCTTCAACAACGATCAGTTACGTGTGACATAAAATGCACAAAATCATTGAACTACATCCTCTAGTAGCTGGGCCCAACAACTTTTTGAGTAACTCAGGAAATATATAACTTTACTAAGTTGTCTACAGTGGTTTGGACACAGGAAATACAGTACCTAGAGACCAATTCCAGATTGAAAAACCAACTGCTGCCTCTGAAATTGATAGATTGTCTAGTAACTAAACTTGAGGGTAGACTCTCAAGACACACTATACACCTCACACTCATATGAGATAGTTGATAGTGGCAATGCGATACTCAGAGATATGATAGTGTCAATGAGATACTCAGAGATATGCCATAAGTTTTGAAAACTTCAGGACATGCAGTTGTTTAAAATGATCTTTACCAGAGGGAAGACAGCTAGAGGATATTCCACAGGAGGATATAGATCCTGAAATCAATTCCTCTTCAGTCACTACTAAGGACATCCTTGGAGTTCCAGAAATCTCTTAACATGCTGTGTACCTCTAGTAATCACTAAAGGAGGTAAGGTGTAAGCATCTGTAACTGGCTTATCCTGCAGAACTGGAATACTGTAGTATAGAATTTAGGCCAAAGGCCAAGCACTAGGACCTATGAAGTCGTTCAGACGGTGGAAAGTCAGATGGAAGAATGAGAATATGAATGGATGTACAGAAAAAGGAATGAAAGAGGTTGCAACTAAGGGCCAAAGGAAAGCTGCAAAGAACCCAAGTAATGCCTACAGTGCACCATGTGAGGTGCACTGATGGCACTACCCCCTACAGAGTAATCCTGCAGAAAAACTTCTGGTGCACCAGTCTGAGGATCTTGGGTGGGGAAGATGAGTACTGTTAACCTTCTGTTCTGAGTCATCATCAAGAGGTCTATAATCAGAGTTCAGAGTTCATTCAAACTGACATACTTGATGATTAAGATACCATTCCTTTGGAAGTCAGATTCCTTCTGCTTAGCTGATTTTCCTAACAGGAACAAATTAAGAAATCAACACAATATTCCCTATTTCTGTCCAAAGATGGAAGGACTTGCTCGATTGGACAACAGAGAACAAACATTGATGATATTGCCTGGTTGGTCTTTTCTTAAATTTAAGAATATTTTCTTATATTTTAATATATATATATATATATATATATATATATATATATATAGTGTGTATGTGTATGTATGTATGTAAGCATGTGTATGTGTATATGTATATATATATATGGTAGATCTAAGCTGGCTGTCCACAGTGAAGCTAGGCTATGGCTGGCAGTTAGCGATTTTCTATAGAACTTTACCTGCTGAACAAAATTTAAAGTAATATTTTGTCAGCTCAGCTGTAATTAGCTGTAAATTATCTTAGAGCTCGTGTGGTAAAACCCTTTAGAATAGCTAACACTAAGGGAGGACCCGTTGGGAATTTGGGTTTTGGTGGGGCAAATAACTTGGGAAGGTTTGGGTACCTTATTGTTGTACTTCCTGTTATATGTCATTTGGAACATGAAAAAACAAGCGTAAAAAGGGGGGAATAAATGGATAGTGGGAGCCATTCCAAGGCACTTTTCATTCATTACTAGTACTACTGATTCTAAGCCTTAACACATCGCACTAGCTTTGGTTCACCAATCGGCAGCTGCCGGTTTTCTGAGCTTAGCGAGCTGCGAGGGCAGGCAATTGACGTTTTCTGAGTTATTTTACTTGCTGAACAAGAATTTGAAGTAATTACCTCTTGCCAGAACATCACGAACTTGCCAGGAATCTTTTAAAAATGCGGATAAGGTGCGCCTTTACCGTTCTGCCCGCGGCGACCCTATAGAGCCACGCCAAGTTGAAGCGGAAAGCGGTAATGTTTTGTTTCCCACACAAAAAGCGAATAGCGTGCAGTGGAGCTAGACTATGGCAACTGACGTTTTTCCATGTTATTTATGGTGATTCTAAGCGGCTGTCCGATATGAACTAGCTATGGCAATTGACATTTTCTATATTATTTTACGGCTGAACAAAATTTAAAATAATATTTTGTGATCGGCTGTAACTAAAATGTAATTGATCTTGAAGTCTACGACAACGGTACCAGCGGGTCCCTGCACCAACCTATACAGTTCAAAGGTAAATTAAGTTTAGCTACAGATGCGGCTGGCAAAATATGACCTTAAACTCTTGTAAAACAAGTAAAATAACACAAGCGTCCAGCTGCTGCCATAGTCTGGAAGTCGACTGGACACCATTGAAAGCTTTTACGGTCGGAGCGAGAAGCGTCAATGGCAAAATATTACCATTTCTGCTTTCAGTTTTGGCGTGGCCCGAGGCTGGCGCTGCCGCGCCTTATCCGCATTTGAATGATTCTTACAAGGCTATGCTCTGGCAAGAGGTCTCGTACTTTAAATTCTTGTAATGCAAGTAAAATAACACAGGAAAACGTCAACTGCCACAGTTTACCTCACCGTGGAACACCGGCTTAGAATTCTACTCTCTGTTGGACTGTTGGAAGCATCTGGTGATTGGCTCACCTGTAAGACCGCACATGCGTGATAGGACCTGGAATCAGCAGTACTAGTAATGCATGAAAAGTGCCTTTGGAACGGCTCCCGCTGTACATTTATTCGTCCTTTTTTTTATGCTTGTTTTTTGTGTTCCAGATGACATATGCAACAGGAAACACAACAATAAGGTGCCCAAACCTTTTCCCAAGTTATTTACCCCACCAAAAACCTCCAATCCCCAACGAGTCCCCCTTACCGTCAGCTATTCTCAAAAGTGTCTTCTCCCACCCAAAACCTCAATTCCCAACGGCTACATTTCTAAGGTAAATTACAGCTCAATTACATTTGGCCGCCAAAATATAACCTTGAATTCTTGTTCAGCAGGTAAAGTTCTGTAAGGATAAGATTGAGTGACATACTGGCTGGGTGTTGTCTGGTTTATTGGTGGTTCCTTACTGAATGAATGTACAGAATCTTGAAGTTGTTATTGGCTGGTGCAAGCCATAAAGTAGTTTTACACACAGACAGGAGCAAAACAGAAGTAATGTTTGGACATCTGTGTTGGTGGCTGACAAACAGATGCATTTCTGTGAAGACATAATAAATGTACAATGATAAAACATATATCAATGGAAAGGCCAGGAAATTCCACATATGGCCAATTGCATGAGATTTGAGACAGATTAATGTATACAATGCAGTAGCATAATATATGTGAAATGGTGAGACATTTGGCATCTTCACAAACAGAAACATACATACAGTTTGATACAGATGATTCGGTGAAACATTATGAGTACATGACTGGAATGCTTGCATGGCAATGCAAGTAGTGATGATTGCACATAAATCAAGACAAAAATGGTTAGGGAGAAACAGATGGAAATATTGTATGGTAGAAGTTGCATTCCTTCAGAGAGAGAAAACAGGATGATCTTGCTTTTGTCTCGTTTCCTCCGATGGATGACCCACAACACACATGCGGCCGAAAGACCGCGGTGCGGTCTCTTAGGGTAGGTTCACACAGGGCGTTTTTAACCACGGCAGCCACCGCTCATTTAACGCTGTGTCGTTCACGAGCGTTTTTGACAAGTGAGTGAAACACTCCAATAATCTTCTTTATATATATATATATATATATATATATATATATATATAATGTATATATATAATATATATATATATATAAATATATATATAATTATATAATATATATATATATATATATATATATATATATATATATATATATATAATATATATATATATATATATATATATATATATATATATATATATATATATATATATATATATATATATATATATATATTATATATATATATATATATATATTATATATATATATATATATATTATATATATATATATATATATATATATATATATATATATATATATATATATAATATATATATATATATATATATATATATATATATATATATGATATAAATATATATATATATATATATATATATATATATATATATATATATATATATATATATATATATATACATATATAATTTTTTGTAACATCCAGTGTCAGAATGGACGTGGTAGAAATAGCTTGCGTTTTGGCTGTTGAATCGCAGACTGAATCGGCGCAAAAGAGCGCCAAAGGTACACCCAGTTTTACATGATAGACATTTTGGTTTTATTTGTAATATTGTACCCATCTTTAAAGAGAGTATGAAGAAAACTTTTTTTAATTTTCAATTTCATTTATGAATAAATCGGTATCAAAATTATCCCTTCCATAGTTAACAGCTGACAGTGACAGCGATGCAATAGTGTGTGTGTGACTGTGATCATGGGGACCACCCAGGCGTGGTGGCCAGGGTTGCTATGGTAACACACAATCTCTTTTCTTATTGGATGACATACAACCAATGATGGCATGCGCGGTTCACCGCTGTGTGTGAATGATGTCATTGACTTGTATGTATCTCAACACGCCCGGTAATCGCGCGTTGGCGAGGGGAATCTCGCTACCGAGGCGTAATGGAAACCGCCGCGGTTAGGTGTGAACGATTCCATAAGCTAACACTGAACAATCGACCGCGCGGTTAAAAAGCCGTGTGAACGTAGCCTTGCAGTTCTATAGGAAAACGTCAACTGCCATAGCCTAGCTCACTGCGGACCAAATATTATTTTAAATTCTTGTTCAGCAGGTAAAATAACTTAGGAAAACGTCACTTACCACAGGCTAGCTCATCGCGGACAGCCGGCTTAGAATGACCATATATATATATAAATATATATATATATATATATATATATATATATATATATATATATATATATATATATATTGCTTTTAAGGCTTTTAAGAATTCAAGATTATAATCGCAGATGTGAAGCGTCTTCTCTCATCCCGATCAAACTCCCTACATTTCTAGACCAACCGTACGATTGCCACAGACCTTCACTAAGTTCACTGGTGTCTAAAAGAACAAGAGGTCCGGGTTCTTACAACTGCCTAAGAAAAATGACGTAGTGCCTCTCGTAGTGCACAGCTGGAAAGGAGCTTGGGAGGAAGCAGAAAGATGAGGGCCAGTAATACTTTAATATTTGACACGACCGCATATCGAGACGGATATCACCTGAAATAAGGCTGCTGAAACAGCAATAGTTACCTCGACAGAGGCGCTTGCTATGCAGCAGAAACCGAAGGAGAATCATTACAAATGAACAAAGACGAAAAGCCACCAACAGCCGAAGCTAAAGCAATACAGGTGGAGGAAGTAGATTACGAGGAGGAGTGAAGCAACAGGAAGAGAGAGAAAGAGATAAGTCTACTGACACAGTATCATGAAAACTGAACAATTAACATTAGTCTTAACATCACAATGTTTGATATTCTCTTTAAGATTACGCTAACCTCTCTATCATTGGGTAGAACGATTACGCTCTCGCAACGATCTTTTGACAAATGAGCAGCTAAACGCTTAAACGATCGTGACAGAATTCGGTCAAACTTTTAACAGCTTCTAGAATAATATAACATCCAGTCTCATTTTAGAATAAGCTTTTTCTGAACGGAAGGGTAGTAGAGGACGGAGCTGAGGATCAGGTCTAGGTCTAGTAGGAGGTGGTATGGGTAGTTAGGTGACGAAGCAGCCGGCGATGAAGCACTGAAGTAAAACGTGGGCTATATCCCTGTCTAATTGATTGCTTTATCGATATGATTATCTCCCCTCTTCCTATATTAGTCTATCACCTGAGACCCCAAAATTCTGAGTTCGTTTACCCGCCCCGTTTACCTCACTTTCTTGGTACCAGTATGTAGGAAAATAAGTCTGCTGTTCATTTCTGCCTGTTTCCAGGTCAACAGCTACCCTGAAACATGTCTAATTTCATGATTTTTACATCTTCACTAAGGGCGTTTTTGCACAGCCATTAAGAAACAGCATATTTGGTTTTGAACGTATTCTCCAAACTAAGTAATGAAAACAATTGTATATCTGAAATAAATTTATTTATTCCTTGCTAAAAACATTTCTAGTAATGATTTTTTCCAGAAGTTAATTGGGTTTCATGCATGTTCCACATTTATAGCTAGTGAAATAAAGGAGATATATACTGTAAAAAGATTAATGAAGAAACTAACATGTTAGATACAGCTTTCCTGGCTTGAAATAGAACACTTGGTAATTTCCTTGATCATAATCAGGAAAAAATTTGATGTATCAAATATATAAAAAATACATAATTTATTGTATATGGCAAACTGAAAATACCTTCTCTTCACAGTTAGTGATACAGGTAAACCTATCAATATGAATTTTTCACTGTTAACAGTAGTATTCATTTGGCACATCATGTCATAAACACGCTGCCATGTGCAAACTGTAGCAAAGCATCATTAAAGTATGACATATATCATTTTAATGGTGCACTAGTCCTCAGTGCCCTCCTCATCACTCTCAATATCTGCATTTGTTTCACAAGAATGCACAACTCTGTGTGTACATTCCCTGGTGCATTGACATGCATCAGTACAGGGCAGGTTCAAGCCCCTACAACTACAACGTTTAGTCATGCAGGGTGTTTTACAACCACAGCGGGTATATTCCATCAGTACTTTTGGAGCTGGTCCTTTGTCTGTGCAGTAAATGGAGAAAGAATCATTAGTCACAGTCCAGCCATGACCACTTGGACTTGGTTCACGAGGTTCAGGTTTGAGAGCTCGTTTCCACAATGCTGCTTGGTAGTTGGCTCGTTTTGTGTTGCTTCAGGGCATTCTGAGGTGGTGGAAGTTGATGTGACTGGTGACTCTTTACACAAAAGAGAAAATACCGAGCTTCATTGATGCTCTCCACATGGTCAATGCCATGGAGCTTCACAGTGAATTGTTCACACTGACTTGAAGAGTTCTGGACTCTCTTCAAAAGAATCTCCAAGCATTTGTAAAGGCTTTCCAGAGTCTTGATCTTTTTCAATCAAAGCCAGAGCTGCCGCCTTTCCCTTGCCAGAGAAAGCACCAGTACTGTCAGTACCTGTGAAAAATATAGGCTAATAAGTCACTGTCACCTGATGGATCTGGTGGAGGTTCACAAGTGTGGACTCTGCGTTGTATGAGGATGCCATTAGTACAGTGGGTTGTGTTACTGCCACTGGAGTTTGCTCATTGAGGTCATTATTGTCCCAGCAGAAAGTTGTGAACACATTTGGCAGGATATTATTTGGCAATAATTCCCCCTCCTTTCTCTTTTTTTTATCTGTTTATGGGCCAAAGCAGATTCTAACTCAAGCAACTCATTTAAGAAATTGTGTCCAAATCTGTTTAAAATGGTCACAAGCTGGGAGCTTCCAGTCAGATTTTTCATGGTCATGCTTAAAGAGACATGTTTTGGTGTTTTGACTCTCCCTTTGGACACATTGTATATGAGATCCTGTCCAACAGCCATGACTCTTCTGTGTAAATCTGGTTTGGTTCCACAGTCTCCATTTCATCCCCACCAAACTCGACTGGAGACATCATCCAAACAAGGAAGTTGTAAACCTGTTCTGGCAAATGTGCTTTATCTAAGGTCACATCAACTAAAGAAACATCTGTCATTAGATTTTCCTGCTTCTTTAGTTCACTTCTAAGATGCTTTGCCACATGATAGAGATCTACCCTGGTAATAGGACTAGGGTCCGTTTGGGTTTCATTTTCAGAATACTCGGAGTCAAAGTCACGCCTTATGGTATCAGCAAGTCGCAAACCTGCTTCAACAATTTGCCCTTTAGGAATTTCTGATAAAAACAAAATCTCTGATTCATTCTTTTTGCCAGGTTGCCAAAATGAAAGTTGTTTTCCAAAGGTTTTAAGCAAGCGGTTCTTGAGTTTGTACGATTTGTAATTTGGAGCTTCTTTGTCATGTGCTGCTAGGCGAGTATTGAAATGTTATAAAAGAATGCTCATTGACATTGTTTTGTGCCCCCTAAGCACGTCTAACATTTTTTAAAAGCATCTAACGATCTCTTCTTGGTGTACCAAACATAGCAACTATGATGGTAGCACACTTCAATTGCAATTGGATCACTGTCAGAAAGTTCACGCACTATACGATCATCTTCTCGCAATCTTGCAGCCTGAAGGATTCTATATCCAGCTTCAAAAGTCATGCACTGAGTTAGGGGCAGAATGTTCTTTTTGGCTTTATCATACTTTCTAGTCTGACAGATCACACAGAGTTTGGACGGAGGCTGGCCTTGGAACGGTGGTGCCGTTTGAATGACAGGTCTTCATTGTCAGCAGGTTCAACAAAGTTCTCATCCCTTTGTCTTTTGAGCCTTGCAATGTGATCTCGATTTGTGTAGGCCTGATAGCAGGTCCGATGGCAGACACTTATGGTCCACTGTCCAACATGTCCTTCAAGCATTTATAGATTTCATAATTTCTTTCCCTGGCTGCATTGTAGACAGTATGCCAGGTGACTATGGAGAACGGAGTCAATTCACCAGCTGTACCCTCTTTATGACAAAGACACTTCGAAAAGTCTACTTGAGAATTAGTAGGAGTAATTACGGGAGGATGCATATCAAAAGAAGCCATTCTAATCATGCATATTCTACTAGCTTCTACAATACTCTGCATTTACTGTGGACTCTTCACCATCACCAGAAGACTTACTGCTTACTAAGAAAAAGGAAAGAAGAATTATAAGGTAAAGCCTTTTAAGCACCCATAGCCCTTTTTACGGTCAATAATGGAATGAACTTTCCCAGTTAAAATATTATAAAAATATTCCTAATATACCTACTTGTGTGTGTAGAAAGTTTGGAGAAGTAAAACTAATAAAACGAAAAATTGTGTAACATCATTACTATATTTCATATTGTTTCCATGTCAAAACTATTAGAATTAGAACATTGTTAATTGCATTTGAAAGATCTTAGAATTTTGAATAATACACGGTTATCAGATATCAATATTTTAAAGAAAAGCTATGAAAAAAGTAAAATTAAGATAAAAATGCCGATTTTATCATAAATTGCGTCAATAATTATTAAGAAATTATTTTTGCCAAATTCAGAATTTAATGACGAAGATTTGTAGATAATTTAAAGACCTTCACAATAATAGTGAAACCATTCAAATATTAGTCATAGGCACTGTACAACTGAAAAATTATCTTTAAATCAGGAGAAAAGTATGTGTATAGGGTAGGTGTAAAAATCATGAAATTCGACATGTTTCAGGGTAACTGCAGACCTGGAAACAGGCAGAAATGGATAGTAAACCTATTTTCCTATAGTTTGATACCAAAAAAGTGAGCTAAACAGGGGTAGCAGAACTCGAAACTAAAAGCCCCCTTATTGGAAATCATGTGATGGACTATATACCTCTATCTCTCTCTCAGGGAATCATAAATTCGTCTGATCAGTCCTTACACCCTTCACACTTAGTTAACATCCCTACAACAGTAACAGTTAGTCAATCTAACTCTACAGAATGCAGCACGTATCTAATTCTACTGAAAACAATCTGGTACCGAAGAAAACATCCCTGCAAATCCTGATGCTTCGTTCCTACCGTCATTCGTAGACATCCTGAATGAACAGAACAAAGTCAAAATACCGTGAAAACACAGCCAACAGCAACTATAATAGCAAATCACGCACATCTATGATCTACAAGAAGGTGGACCTTGGAGAGGGAGAGAACACAATTCAGAAACACTCCACACACCTGGTGGAGAACAGGCGAACTAGAACTGGACAGTCATCTGGGTTAGCTAAGCAATCTTCTTTATATTTTGAATGCCAACGCGAAGATACAGCTATCTTTAGCAGTAGGTAAGAGTCACCCAAAATAAAAAGACTGTAATCAGATATTGTGTGCCATTTACGTTTTGGCTTATTACAATAACGCGATTAGCATGGTTACCCAAATACTCTATATCATTGACTCACTTTTTCACAAACAGCTAAGCCCGTCATCATTTCTTTCTAAACACAACAGTCCCGATTACAAGTTAACATAATTAACTACCGGATGTACTTACAGATAAAACTTGCAAGTCTTAAAACTCTTAACTCTTCTTCCATGTCGTAATGAAATTATTTTAGTCATAAAGCAAGGAAAAATTTTACAATTACCACACTTGATATAGCCACAATACATATATATATATATGAATATATATATATATATATATATATATATATATGTATATATATATATATATATATATATAATATATATATATAATAATATATATATATACTGCAGTCATAAACATAATAAAAATCTAAGTTAAAAATACTGAGAAACAAAAGATTCCGTTTTACGTACAAACATATGGTGCCCAAAGCAAACATTTCCCCAGAGACGATGATCAACTGAGGTAACATTTGGGAAGAAGTCATAATCATCTTAACTTTGTTGACTCAAAACGCAACGGCTCTCCTCACCATCCCACCATAATGGGGGTAGGTGGCATGCTAACAAACCCCTCTCCCCCACACCACAAAATAAGGTTCGTTTTTATCAAATATATTTGGTGAGAAGATGAAAACTCCTGATAATGCTTCGTATAAAAGTGATAATCTACGGTTATTCTGAATGCGGCGAAAACCACGGAACGAGGCGTGACTGTAATCTGTTGAAAATAAAAATGTAAAAACTAACGAAAATAAAATAATGAAATTATAAACAAAATAATATACGTAGAGAAGACATCCTTTCAACATTGAGACAGATTATTGAACGAATTCAGATGGACTGAAGGGGACTAGGGGCCTTAACAGACTTATGATACAAAGAAAGCATATACTTTTTTCTTTAAATATTAGAATGATGAAAACAATCATAAAACCGCAAAAAAGTGTGTATGGAACCCATAACAAAATTACCATCTTATTAATTTTGAAAGAAGTCAGTATCACGACCCAAACTTCATTTTACATATAAGTGACAGAGAACTAAGAACTATGTCGTTACGTGACAAGGTTCAGAAATCTTTGTTATGTTACCAACACAGATTGCGTCCTCGTGGAAAAAACTCTTGAAAGTCACGTGTTTTACGGAATTTCAGATTCATGAGTTCAGTGTTGAGAAGAATATAAATGAACTGCTTCCTTTCACGTTCTAGTTATATATTTAGTGTGCCTACGCGTCTTAGCTGTTTGCTTTCTGCCACTGCTGAATAAAGAAGGAGAACTGTGAAAAAGTGATCGGCAACGGACGAAAGTTACAAGTCTGCAAGTCTCATTCCTTTTTCACAGCTCACAGATCCACCGGAAATCGCCTTTTCTGCTTACGATGTACACTCTCACTAACTCTCCATCTTTGATGTGCTTACAGTTTATGATATAGTACAGGTCACTCCAGGATCAGTCCTCTCTCTCTCTCTCTCATACACACAAGCAAACATATGTTTTATGTTTTCAGTGCCAACTGTATCTGAAAAACATGCATTTATCCCGAAATTCCTGTTTTACTTCCTAATGGAAATAAGGTACATCTTATAAGAAAACCTTTCGTTTTATGCATCTTAGTTAAAACTCCACCAAAAAGGCCAGTTACTCAATGTACAGAAATATAATGAAAAAACTCAATATAATGAAATATAATACACAAAATGTCAACTAGTGACATGTTTCATGACATCACATGTAGTAGAGTACAATGTGACGTCACAGAGCAGATGCAAGCCGCCATTATACGTTCCATGGTATCCCTGATGTAAACAGAACCTCTACTTGAAGCCTGTTGACTTAAAAGTTCATAATACCAATAGAGGTTACGTTTCCTGTTGTGCAGAAATAACAACCATTCCTTTACCGCGTTTCAGAATGTCTTCATCAAACAAAATGAAAATTCCCAGAGGTCGCTCTGTTCTGCCAGTCTTCATCTGGCTTACTGCCAACGGCAATTACATTCCTACGCATTTCTAACAAAATCTTTTCCTATTTTGCTCACCTCAAGCTTTCTTCTTCGGTCTTTTCACGATTCACTATTTCTTCAAAAGTAGACACAACATTTTTTCCTAATACATTCTACGTTCTAACGCTGGCAGTTGTAAGCTGAATGTTTATTCTTGTCTTCTATCCGGTGTCTCTGGTGTCCAACCTTTCGTAAGTCTCTCTCGTTACTACTACTTCGCTCATTTCCATTCTTCTTCGTTACCTCATCTCTTTCCCCCTTTGACGACTACTCTCCTCATCTCATGAGGAATCTGGACCATTGTCTCACTATCCAAAACTTTATAACTCTCCTCTTCAACATCCGGCTACTTTTAAATGAAAACATATTCTTTGGAAACATAGCCCCTGTGAGCTTGTTCCATATGAACAGGTTCATCTTCTGAATAATAATAATAATAATAATAATAATAATAATAATAATAATAATAATAATAATAATAATAACAACAACATTCTCTATCCCTGACCATCCTTGGTTTATTGCTTTATTTCCTCCAGGAAACATCAATGGTTCACGCACTGTCGTTCTCACAGCTTCTTGATACTATTTCCATATGCAAGAGAAAACTGCTCTCATTTTAAAACTGCTTAATAAATAACTACAAACAGACCAAAAATAAACTTCCAATTTAAAAAAAGACAGTGGTCATATACACACACACACACGCACACACACACATATATACATAAAGCCTCTACACTTGAGCAAATTCTGAAAAAAAAAATTAAAGAAACAGCCATAAAATAACATTTAAATAAGCAATGGTTCATACTTTATCTCCAAAAGAAAACCTTGAATTTCCTTATCCACGTCCAGTACTCCTCTCGAAATACCATTTCCTAATTACAGGGATGCCCAGTGGATCAGATTAGCACACGAAGACGCTGCATATTGCTAGACCTATGTCTAGCAATATGCAGCATTAATCATCTAAAAAAATCAGTTAACTTCAAGATGGCAGACCATTAAGCGAGTACCAATGACAATAATAATAAAAATTCTCATTCTCACAGAAAGCGATCTCAAGTAAGGACAAGAGAATTCTTAGACTGCCGGGTGAAGAAAGCTAACACCACTCAGCTACAATGTCTAAAGGGATGAAGCTGCTACCCCAACCTATGCCCTTTCCATCACTTAACCTGACGCTGGTTCCCATTCAAAATTCGGTTGACTGGTGGGCGGGAGTTTCTCTCTCCCAAAGGTGACGCCAAATAATGGTGAAATGAGTTTCTTACTTAATTTATCAGTTTCTTTCAAAGAAGACTATTTTCCCAAGGTCTCTTGGTCAAACACAAACAAATATAATATATACATTACATATTTTATATATATAAATATATAATATACGTAAATATACATATTTTATCTATATATGTATACACACACGCAATACACACACACACACACACATATATATATATATATATATATATATATATATATATATATATATATATATATATATATATATGAGATAAACCTATCGGATATGTAGGTATAAAATAAATATTATGAACTATAACACCCCTCTCACCTCACAACCGACCGTAAGGTCCTCCTGATGTGTGTGGTAGTGGTGGTAGTAGTGGTAGCAGCAACTGGAGGTTGTGGTAGCTGAGGTACCTGGTCGTGGTGGTGGTGGTGATGATAGTGGTGGGCCGTCGACGACGATGAAGACGACGAAGACGACTCTTGGCCATTCCACCCACCTCCTCCTCCTCCGCCGCCGCCTCCTCCTCCTCCTCCTCCTCCACCACACCTCCGGTGCCGTGGGCGGGGGGATGATCGGTCGTCCCCCACCCCTTTTTGGCGTTGGCGTTGTTGCAGTTCTTGAGGGCGTTTTTGTTGTTGCTATTGTTGTTGTTATTGTTGTTGTAGAACCTGCGCAGCTTCTTCCTCAGTCGGTTCCTCCGGTTGCGCCAGTTGCGGCGAGCGTAGTGGCCGAGGCTAAGCGCGGGAGACCGCGTATGGGCGTGCAAAAGGGGTCGTGGGGCGGCAGCAGCAGCGGCGGCGCCCACGGCCGCAGCTGCAGCGGTGACCTCTCGTGCAGGCGATGGCAGCCGCGGCAGCTGCGGTGGCAGAAGACGGCGGCGCCGCAGCAGCGGCGGAAGCTAGTTTGTGAAGGAGCGCCGTGTGCTGGGCTAAGAGTGAGGCCACCAACTGTTCCCAAGGACCCCCAACTGGTGGGGGGGCCCCGCCCTTGCTCTGATCGCTACTATCGGCCACCCCGCTTATGATTGCCCGGGTGGGCGTCGCCATAAGAGGATCAACTGGACGAGAAAAATATCAAATCGAATATTGCTTTCGGTCTGCTGACAGTTTCTTCTTCCTTGTTTTCTTCTCTTTTTCCTTTCTTAATATATACAGAGGTTTTCTACTTTCAAAGGTGATTAAAATCAGACTCAAGTACAGGTGAGTAATTCCCCTTGCTACTGACCTCTTCCTAGGGGATCGTGAATATCATCTTGAAGGAGACTCGAGGTTCAATACTGAAGGGGTCAAGGAACTTCTTGAAAACGGGGTACTTGGCTATTGAGGCCCCACGTGAAAGAGATGACCTTTGTGTTTGTGGTGGCCTTTTCTTTCTCTTTTGAAGGTTCAGGTCACTTCTGCACAACCTCTAACCTGATTCTATCCACTTCTTGCAAAGGGAATGAGACCAAAACATACAGGACATACACATAAATTACAGGGACAAGACACAGTGAGAAGACTACTATGCCAACACCAGTGAACTATGCTATGGATATTATTTGGATATATTTTCTCTTCAAACTCGGCGACTAATTCTTCTTGGGCCGAGATGAAGATTTACCGCAAAAAGGCAATCGAATTGGAAGACTTCGTTACGATATGTCATAAAAAATCTTAACCTACATCACATATGAATTGGAAGACTTGGATGAATGTGACCGCCGATTGAACTGCCGTATCTACATGGCTAGGAGGCGGTCGTCGGGATCTGACGATTCCCATTGGAAGTGGTCGTTCAGATCGGAGAATCCGCTGGAGGCGAGCTTCAGCATCGAGGATCGTCCCTTCCCCATGGTAGTCGGGTCGTTCCTTTCCTTCTTCTCGGCCACCTTTCGCCCTTCCAGCGAAATTTCACTCGGGAATTGGCGGTTCCTTAGCATGAATCACACGGACGAGGACTAGGGAGTGAGTAGCACCAGTACCCTACTACGATCGGGACACAAGGCTTCCCTTCCATTCCTGTTACGAATCCGAAAAGGAGGGAGAGAGAGGCGTCACAAGAGGGGCTTGTTACGCGCTGGCTACAGGGCTTGCGGCACTAACGTCCTCTCTTGCAGAGGACGAGACGAGACGAGCCTCCGTCCTGGAGGGCTGAACGAGCAAAACGTAAAACGGAGCGACACGAGAGAGACAGAGAGAGGGAGAGACAGGGGGACAAAACTTATAAGAGGAGGAGACAGGCCCTTGCCAGGGAAAAGTTCTCCTCTCCGCGTCCTTCGGTGAGTAACCCGCGGGAGGCGACTGTGCCGAGGTATTATCACACCCGCTGCTCTCAGCTGTGCTCGGTCCTCCTTCCCCCTCCCAGGTCCAGATTCCCCCACCAGCAGAGAGGACGCCAACCCACCCCTCCCTTCCTACAACAACAGAAGTTCCCTGGAACCCAGACCCCACTACCCATCTGCCTGGTTCCATCCAGTCTCTCTCTCTCTCTCTCTCTCTCTCTCTCTCTCTCTCTCTCTCTCTCTCTCTCTCTCTCTCTCAGGCTCACTCCCGCTGCTTCATAATCAATAGTGGCAGGGGGCTCTACCGTCGCGTTTCCCCTTTCCCACTGTACTGAAAACTAGCATGGATACTAACCAATACAACTTACAAATATCAACAGTGATATGTAAACGAAATTTACTCCATATAATACAATCTTTCCATTGAAACAACTTTCAAAACATGGGACGTAATTTATTAAAGGGAAATAAGTAAGTTAATGATGTCCATTTGACTTCCCCAGTGACATCTTTCCTCTCCCCTCCTCTTCTCTCCCGCCCCCCCAGACGCCCCAGAATCTCCATACCCAACTGAAGTCACCGGAGGGGGGCAAGTGAGAAGCTGAGAGAGTGAGGAGGAATGGGAGAGAGAGGGGGGGAGAGGGGGAGGAAAAGTTTGGAGGCAAAGAAGGCTAAACACAATATCCCACCAAATCTGGCGGATAATAGCAATGGCCTGGTGTGTCCTGCCATAGGTCAGTTTTCCTTGAAATTTAAGAGAGAAAAATTCGAAATAAAGAACAAAAAACTAAAAATAGGAATTACAAACAAAGCTTTTGGCCATGCGCATAAAACCCCCAAAAGTTGTTTAAAATACACTAATAAAACAAATCGAGACATGTTACCACTAAAAACCGTTCAAAGAAAGTGCGTATTTGCTAAATTTACATGAAAAAAACAACTGAATAACGAATCTGTGGTCTCGATCCAGTAAGAGGATTATTTTACTCTTTATCTTGAAAGCTTTCCAAATGCCTTATGCAACAAAATAAAGAAAAAACCTTCTGAAAATTAAGATGGTATACAAAGAAACATTCAAGAATATGGGGTGTATATAAAAATATTTAATTTTTTTGCGCAAATTTACGAAAAAATACCTACGTGGGTAAAATGATATACAGTCTAATTTAACTATGAAACCGATTCCCGCTTCGTGAAAATGTCCTTGTACTTATGGGTTGTTAATTATAAAAAACACAGTAGTTATAGGTGGCTAATTATAAAAAAAAATACCCACTAAAATTCAAGCTCATGTAAGAATGCTGTATGTCTATGTTTGTAAATTACAGACATACAGTACATAGGCAGCATAGGCCTAGAATTTGCGGCCGTACTGTAAGCAATCAAAACTCCAAGGACCAACTGGGGTGCTGTATCAAAATCAACCAAACTGGTTGATTCATTAACTGTTTCCATACTCTTACCTGAGAACCCTGGATTCTTTTTTTTTTTTACTTCTGCATTCTCTGAGTACTACAACTTTTTCGCACCCGTTCCTCCATGGGTAAGAATAGGAGTTTTTGCTCTACTTTTTCCGTTATTCTTAATTCTCAACCTTGACATCTGGGATGGCCAAGACTATTTCGATATCTTTTTGGTACATGTTGAAAATGTTCCGATATTTCTTCATTGTATATCTCGCACGTGAGTTTCGTAATTCCACTGGAAATATTCTTAATCTTTAAAATGAAGCGCAGATTTTGGGGAGACACGAGGCCTAGAAAACATCTCGCACATGAAATGGACTGATGATGAAGATGAGCGGTGTATCAGTGAGCAGAAAGTGAATATCTCAGGGGAATACCTCTGTGCAACCAATGACGCAATAGAAGATGCTAGTAATATGTCGACAAGAAGTATTCTTTATTGAAAAATGAAGGAAAAGAATAATTACAAACTTATAGTGTAAATGTTAATAATTTCCTATGACGATATAGAAATGACAGGAGCATTTGCCTGTCACATCACCAAGAAGGTTAAATTAAACAGATACGAGATACAAATTCCGTTATCATGGCTGTCATGTTTGTTCTCCTTCCCCCCCTATGAAAGAACAAACAACGATAAAAAACTGCAAAAAAACAAAAAAAAATTAAATGGAAACTTGTTATGAAAGGAACATTTTATCGAGCATCTTTTCACGACGAACACCGGGGGACTTCTTTCGAAGGCAAGAAACGCCCCGTTTGTATGTGACCCCATCAGGTCACGCATGCCGAAAAAATCGGAGGGACCCCAGAAATCGAACATCCATCTTCACATCAAAAGGTCACGCCTTTGAGATGCTCTCGTAGACCTTAAAGACGAACTACGCCGACAGACACGCCCACAGTGTCCCTTCGTGGCGTCTTACGCCATGTTATTACACGGTAAATAATAAAAAAGGGTAAGGGATCTTTCTCAGAGAAGATATGTAAGATATAAAACAGTTGATACAGCAAATTGAAACGCAATGGTCAAAAAGACTAAGGAGAAAGGGTGGGGTACGGGTAGGGTAGTAAGAGGTAGGGGGAAAGGAGAAGGAGAGGGGGGAACTGGCCTGGAAAGAGGGGGGAGGGACACCCATCTCAGAAACAATGACATTGAATGGAAGGTGTGACCGGAGACAGCAGCTCTGTGGCTGAGAGTAAGCTGGGATCATCCATCGCATCTGTCCTTTGTCTTTTGCTACCCACCCCCTACCTGCCTACCTCCCCCCCCTTCTTCTTTCGCCTATTTTGCCCTCCCTCTCTCTCTCTCTCTCTCTCTCTCTCTCTCTCTCTCTCTCTCTCTGTTTCGCCGTAAAATGAAATTCCAATACGCTGCCCGCTCTCGTCGCCACTTCTTCGTAAACTGATGCTTTTTACTTAGTAGTCAATATTGTTTACGAATGAACTGTGTAGACTGAAGTGGTTATATTTCATCCCTTTATTATTATTATTATTATTATTATTATTATTATTATTATTATTAAAGACCTCAAGCATTCTTGTGGAATGAACCATCAGACCATGAAATTGCGTAAACAAAAAAAACCCACAGAGAAGATTTCACTCTACCTCTGGAATGATTTACACCAACAGAGAACTATAAATTGTAAGTGCATCTACCCTGGCTAGGGTTCGAACCTATGCCTTTCGGGTTTGATACGGGACAATGACTTACCCATTCAGCCATCCTACATCAAGCCAAAAAGTCACAGGTTTAAATCCTGACCAGGGTATAAGTAATCAGCTTATGTAATTAATTTTGAGTGTAAGCTATTGCCTGTGTAAAGTGAACTATAGTATACACACACAAAATCTCTCTCTCTCTCTCTCTCAATACACACACACACACACACACACACACACACACACACACACACACATATATATATATATATATATACATATATATATATACATATATATATATATATATATATATATATATATATATATATACACACATACACACTTTGTGTGTGAGAGAGAGAGACCTTACAGACCTTACAGTTCGTTCGGGTTGCCTCAGGTCCCTCAGTGTAAGGCACCTCTGATGTCTACCAGAGAAATTGCTAATGCATCTTCCGGTATATTTTGCATCTTCAGTCTTGGATGGTCTGGGATGCATCTTCAATATTTGTCAGAGCTCTTCTTAAACACATCTACGCTCACTCTGGTATGTTTCTCAGATGAGCTGGTAGCGCATTAAATAGACACTGCATTATTGATGCTGGTGTGTGGTGGATTAATGTCCTGTGTGCTTTCCTTAGTTTTCCCTGGTATAGTTTTGGGCACTATTAATCTACCTCTGCTTGCTCTTTCTGATGTTTTTAGCTCCCATGATGTTTTCAATAATTCCTTCTATCTGTTTCCATGCCTGGATTATCATGTAGCATTCTCTTCTCCTTTCAAGGCTATATAAATTTAAGAATTGTAGTCTTTCCAGTAGTCAAGGTCCTTAACTCTTCTATTCTAGCTGTAAGGACCTTTTGTACACTCTCTATTTGTGCAATATCCTTTTGGTAGTGGGTACCATATTATATTGCAATATTCAAATGGACTACGTCACGTACGTTTTATAAAGCATAATCATGTGTTCAGCTTTTCTTGTTTTGAAGTGTCAGACAACATTCACATTTTTGCCTTGCATTTTGCCAATAGTATTGCTATTTGATCATTGCATAACATATTCCTATTCAACATCACAACAAGGTCTTTAACTGTTTCCTTATTTGTGATTGTCTCATTATTAGGTCCATTATATGCATATAGCATTCCTTCTTTATCACCATAGTTTATTGATTCAAATTTATCAGAGTTAAATACCATCCTATTTACCTCTGCCCATTTATATATATTGTTTAGGTCTTTGTAGCGAGTTCCTCTTCTTCATCACAAGTAATCTCTCTGTTACTCTTGTGTCATCCGTGAAACTTCTCTACCGAGTCCTTAACATTACTGTCTATGTCTACAAATCATAATCACAAACAGCAATGCAACTAACACCGTACCTTGTGGCACACGAATATTACCATAGCTTCATCCGATTTCTCATCGTTAGCAATCACTATCTGTTTTTCCGTTTTGCAAAAATTCTTTTATCCATCTTCTACTTTATCCACAATGTTATGTTTTTCTAATTTTTTCGGCTAATATATTATGGTACCTTGTCAAAAGCTTTTGCAAAGTCTAGGTAAACCACATCTATATCTTTTCATTTATCATATTTTTATATATGCTTTCAAGTGGACTAATATTTGAGTTCGTGTACTTTTCTGATACAACCATGTTAATCATACAAACAAACTATTAATTATAGCGTTTCATTATATATTTTTCTATTAATTCCTTTCGTGAACTTTCAATATGAGATGAGACTGTAGCCTATAATTACTACTCAGTCTTGATCCACCTTGAAAGTTGGGGTATTATACACTAATTCCTATGCTCATCATAAATCTTGTCTGTATCTATACTTGTCTTAATAATACTGTGAGTGTGGCTTTGCAATTGAATGAACTTTAATTTTCTTTAACAAAATGGCAGGTACACCATCTGGTCCTGCTGCTGATCCATTTTTAATTTCATTAATAGCCTACAAATATCATTTCATTAATATCTATGTCGATAAATATTCACTATTTTCATCTCCTCATTTCTGTATCTTCATTATCAATTCTAGGTGTAAATTCACTCTTATATCTTTCTGCTAATATGTTACATATTTCCTTTTATTTGTTAATTGCCCTTCCAATTCTTAGAGGCCTATTTCTACTCTTATTTTATTCATCTTTTTGCATGAGTAAAAATTTTGGGGTTTTTGCTTGATATTTTGTTGGTCCTTTCTTCTAGGTCCTGATTTTCATTTTCTTTTGATTGTATAATCTTTTGTTCTGCATTTTCTATCTTACTTTTTAGCTCCATCACTTTCCATGCATTTTTCTTTTGCAAGATCTTTTTCCACTTTCTGATTTTCTGGAACAAGATCCTTCTGTCTCTTGGTATGCATGACTGATGTTTTACTTTTCTTCTTAGGTATATATTTTTCCGTATTTCTCTAATATTTTATATAATATTTCCATATTTTACCTGTATATTATCACTTATGAATATGTTTTCCCTGTCTTTGTTTAATTCTTCATTTATCTTCACAACCATTTTATATTTTTACTATAGAAATTATATTTCTTCATATCCTTTCCCATTTTTCGTGTCTTGCTTATCTCTATTTTCACTTGCTTTGGAACTGGACTATTAATTTAATGACATTATGGTCCGAAATACTAAATATTATATACTATTATTTCTTTAACATAGTTCACCTCGTTCACAAATACTAGGTCTAAATTATCCTTTCTTGCACAAGCAGGTGATTTATATGCTGGATGTTATGTTCTAATAGCATATCTAATAGTTTTCAAATTGACTCTTATCTTCTGCGCTACCATTACTCTCATTTTTATTGTATAAATACAAACCACAGTCTCCTATTCGTTCTTTTCCAATCTACGAAAGGAGACTAATTACAGCCGAGATAGAGTATATTCCATTCTTTATGGGTTCTAGAAGAGCTATCATGAAAAACTTTGGTCATATTATGACAAACTCTTTAGTGTCTCCCAAGTCTGACACACGATGTTTAGGCTCTAATTTTTCAAATTCAAATTCTACCGCTATTAATTCATTCTGTGTTACTATATTTCTCAGATTTTTCTTTTTTACCTCTCTTTTAAAAAAACCCGCAGTTCCCCTTGATTCCTATTTTCCTATCTGATTGATAAGGCATTTGGATGCGATTTTTGTCTGATCATCACGGATCTGCCAAGTTTCAGATTTCACTTATATTCATGTTGAAATATTTTTAGTTTGAGTTAGTTCTTCTGTAGCTCTATTTTCTTTTTATAAAGCTATGTACTGTCAGCAATCATCCTGTAAGATGGTTCTGTCATGTGTTTATTCCCTGTCATTATCTAATATAGATAATAGTAACGCAATATACCATCATGTAGGCTAGTTTCTCTCTGTCTCTATCTACATTTTTCTCTCTGCACTGTTTTCTACGTTAAGTCTTAAACATTTAAATCGTTTTAACATTTCATAAAATTAGAAATGTTGGCCATCATCCATCCTTCATCCATACTCTTTATTCCTTTCTTTATTTAACCACGTTTCATTTAATACAGTTTTATCAGAATTTAATTTTGATTTTCGTTCTTCAAATGAGCTACCAGGATAAGATATATCTACGACAGAGTGAATCTACTCTCATCTTTCTTGTGGCTGAATGTATAATATTTTGGATGCAGATCGCTGTATTCAATTTCATAACTGTTATTTATAGATCATAGTTTGAAAAGAATGAAAATGTTTAAATAGTGATAACTACCTTTCACCGCAAACACACATACCCACTTTCAAAGAGTGCAGACTATGTCTTTCTTTTCTTTTCTTTTTCTTGCTATATATCATATTTATATCTATATATATATCTTTATATTTATTTTGGGTTGTCATGTATATATATATTTCTAATGTATGTATGCTTTTTGATGTGCCTCAGATAGACAGTAGAGGAGTCAAGGAAAGGTTCTCTGCATCCATAATCTTATCCCTGTTCTTTGTTTTCAAACAGCTGTTTCAAAACATGATTAATCTTATTTTCTTCTTCTGACCATCAATGCCTCTTCTTAGTCTATTTCATAAAAAAATCTCTACTAAAAACAAGAAGTCTTGACTTAATAACGACATGGATCTATATGCATACAGGAAACTTACAAAAATACTTTGTCCTTTTTATTTTGCTCGTTTTATTGCTCCATTCCCTACTATTTGGTCGAGATTAAATGCATTTCCAAATCAGAAACTGTGGATATACAATGCTATACCATAGATTACATAGGTTATATTATTTGAGCATTATATTCTATTGCATCATCAGTATATGTCACCTTGTTCATTTCTATACATGGAATGTGTTGATTGATGATAATATTTATTTATAAGTCTCTTGATCACTTGGACTTTCTTTGTTATTCCTTCACGCATTTTTCAAAAGGTTTTTCACCTGAGAGAGAGAGAGAGAGAAGGAGAGAGACCTTTCAGAGATGTCTGAGAGAGAGTTTTGCATCTTTTTGAATAGGTTACATTATTGATCTCAGCGATAAATGATCACCGTTAATGAGGAAAAGGAGATCATGGGGTCTGCAGGAGGAGGAGCAAGATTTCTCCATCTTTTGCCCGCTGTTAATTTCTGAACACTTTCATTTGATGGCCAATTTTCTGTTTCACCATCTCCATAGTCTGATTTTCGGCATTCCATCTGTCCTGACTCTAATTCCGTTTTCATTACCACTTCCTAGCTATATAGATCCTCGCTAGTCGTATTTAATTGGGCTACCGAAAGGGAGATTGATTATTCAGACCAGAACAGCCTCAGTTCTTGATAGAACTGGCATTTCACGTGCTGTGGGCAGCTGTGGTGGGATTGCTACAGAGAAACCGTGATTGGAGAGAGAGAGAGAGAGAGAGAGAGAGAGTAAGATTTTCAATCAGTACGCTTATGTGAGGTAATTGAGAGAGGAAATTTAACAGAGGGAGAGAGTGTGGATTGTGTTTGTGTGTGTGTTTTTGTTAGTATCATAAAAATAAAATATATTACACCTAAGTAAGAGATAAGCATTTACAGTGGGCGTCACCAGTCCAACTCCAAAATGTTCTATGTTTTTGCGTTAATGTAATGGAAAGAATACGGAATTTTTTTTCTTCGGATTTCAGACCAGCATCTTCCAATTTACGTTTTCCCTTTAAAGTGTACATGAACATCCATCTCCCACGCCCCCCTCCCCAGACACACTCCCCATTTCCCTCCTGCCCCTTCATACTTCTGCCTTCCCCATCTCCCCAACATGGGGAGGGTGGCCCTCCGTCACCCAGGAAGGGTAAGGGAGGGGGAGGGGGGGAATGTATTGATCTGTAAGTGCTGCTGTTCGCCCTTTCTCTCACTCTTCCCATTCCTCTCCTTACCACAACGCTGGTTCCCTTCTTCTTCTTCTTATTCTTCTCCTTTCTCTGAAGTTATTGAAAGTTACCGACATCTTAAAGAATCTACAAAATTCTACATGTAATCTAAAAAGTAGACTCGATTCAGTGTCTTCTATGACAGACGAACGGTCGATCCCTTTCCTAAACAAGTACAGTGCCACCCTGTCAGTTCTGACTGACTGAAAAGTCTTTAGGAATTTACAGAGGGTGAATAAACACAAAACAGAGAGAAATTTACCACAACGAGAGGTGTGTGTGTGTGATTGGGAAAGAGGTTTATTTCCCTCATTATTGTATTTCGCATATTACAACATGCCTTTGTAGTAATAGAGGCCAACGAGTACATTTAAAATGTCAATAAAATTTTGTCAGGGAATGACGATCTCAATCATATTTTAGAGAAATTTCTGAACAATCTGGTCACTCATCCATTTTCCTCCTGACGTTCAAATTTCTGTCTTTATCTCTTACAAGCAGAAAACGCCTGCTGGAAAGAGATCATTTTTTTAAATGGTGTGAGATGTCGTTGGATAGGACACAGATTGAGGCCATCTGTTTTTCCTAGTAAAAGCGGTTGAATTTGGTGAAAAGAATCTGAAACTGGTCTGCAAATATTTTTCTCCATCCGAAGCAAAAAACAATTAAAGATGTTTCAGTAGAATTTTTATAACTAACATCAACATTCAAAGATGTCAAAGACAAGAATGTGGCAAATAAATTTCCAAGATTCAAACCCTTCCTTGGTATACTAGCAAGAAACAATATTACATTAACACAGTAAAAATAAATAATAGATATAATGTGATTTATTTATTAATTAAACCAAATCTGGATAATAAACATACGTATATCAGTTGGAGACTGAGATATAAAAGACCAAATCATGAATGTGCAAAAAGTTACTGCTTAATTAGCGATACTTTCCAACATCTAGATTAGGGAAAACTACAACCAATGGCAAACATTTTATGATAAAGAGTCTTGCTAAGTTGGGATCTCTGAGTCTGGAACTGGGCTGCAGAAATGCTTCCAGAGTATTTTACCAAGCAACAAGATTTAAATGGAACCATTTGATTTTCTGATGACTCTCTTGTAGTGGACAGTTGGATAATTTTCTGGAAAGGGCAGGTTCCAACTCAATCCTTTCTAAATGGGAATGCGTATACGTTTCAGGGTTTTCTTCTGCAGGGGACCCAGTAAGATCACAAACAGTGCTTCAGGAATAACAGTTACTACTGCTTCAATCGTTCATTCTAAATAACATGACACTTCAAGTCATCTGTTATTCAAAGATTCATCCAAGAGTATCTCAATGGTCGCTGTAACACATGACTAAATATAACAACATTCACAGGGAATAGAAAAAGGAAAACCTGTTCCTCTCTCTTTCTGTATGTATAGAGGTATCAAGCAGAGAGAGAGAGAGAGCTCGGAGTTTACTCTCTTTCTTTTCCACTTTCTCTCTCTCTCTTATAATATATACTATATAATTATTTTTATATACGTAAATAAACATATGCGTGATGAGTTTTCTTTATATCATCATGATTTATAAAGAGCACTAACGGTTCCTTTGACATGGTTCCTGGTCTCTATCCTCCCTGAGTACTTGACCCATTTCTTAATGAGCCTAATTCAAGGAATACCTCAGAAACAATCCATCACCCATTTTTCAGCAATTACGGATGAATCAGAAATGGGTCATGCCTGGTGCTCTGCCTAGCCGATACGGCGGTTGATGCAAAGTATTATTTCACTTAAAACTCTTCCATCATGTGGGAATGTCAGGTCTGCCAAATCAACCTTCTTTAACTGTAAAGAGTAGCCACTTATGTGATCTGCTGAAATTGTTTGGAACTGTTTGCATGATAAATAATAATGCACATTTTCGTGGGTTTTACGTGTTCTTAAACTGAAACTCTCTTTCAGGATCTTGACTCGGTTTATATGTACATACAGACTGGGATTCGTATATATATACAATATATATATTCTAATATAACGTTCATATATACATATAGAAATATATATTGATATAGATATATATGTCAGTGGTATCTTCGTCTGTGTTTTTCTTCTTTTAACGCATTCACATGTTATATGCCTCTTTGACAGACAGACAGATATCAGAATGCCCTGTCTTCACATCTGCCATTGGGCCCCATGGCCATACCCGACGTCAACGCCTTTCCGCAGCAGCGAGAAGCGACAGCGGGTATGGCGAGAGTAGACGTATAGATGTTTTGTATACAAAGTGCCATGGCTTTGCCTTGTGTGCGGTATTTATCGCCATATTTGTTTTTATAAACCTATCCGTTGATTATGTGTGAGTCGTCTATTTTGAAGAACTCGCGCCAGATCTTAATTTATGACCGAGCTATCGAGAGGAGATGAGAGGAGAGAGAGAGAGAGAGAGAGAGAGAGAGAGAGAGAGAGAGAGAGAGAGAATGGAGAACTGTTGTGTGTGTGTGTTCAAAAGACTTTCTACAACCATGTTTTGATTCTTTAAAAATTGTATATAAATTCTTTCAAATAGCACCTCTGTATAATTGATCAGAATACAAAGAGAGCACGCTGAGAAGAATAGAAACAGTATTATGATCTTTTCTTAATAATCAGAGTGTCGGTGTCATCGGTGATTAACCATTTAAAAAAATAATAATATTCAGTAAAAAATAGCCCAAAGGAATCAGAAAATATGAAATAAAAAATGCTTATTTGTTTTAAGTGTAATGAATTTACATTATAACCCATCTTCACAAACGAAGCTGTTCATGAAAAGCATGATTAAATACAGCAGTGTAAACCCCTTACCCTCATGAAAGAGAGAGAGAGAGAGAGAGAGAGAGAGATAATGGTGGTGGAGTCCGTAAGGTATCAGTGGGATGAGGTGAGGGGAGATAAGAGAAGGGAGGGGGAGGAACGATAGAGGGAAAACTGCTGACTCACAATTTCGGATCTAGTGAGATCACTGTCAGAGAAAATCTATTCATGATTTGTATATCCAACAAATTAAGCAGAACACGGCCTGGAAACTTACACACACACACACACACACACACACACACACACACACACACACACACACACACTCCTAAAGAAACACAACCACACACACACACACACACACACACACACATTAGGGCAGAGCAGGAAAAGACACGGGTCATGGATCGCTTACATGGAAAAAAAAATCTTGTTTATCATGTTTATTTTTTCTACCCTTGTTACATGAACTATGAAGTGTAAAAATTAAGAAAAAACCTTCGCAATAAACACAAAAACATCCTCAAAAAAGACAAATCACACATACACATTTGCCTGAGAAAGGAAGACAGGGGTGTGGATTGCCAGAAACATCTTGTTTATTATGATTATTTTTTCACTTTATAGGTGTTATATCCGACAGTATGAAATGAAATATAAAAAAATTTTAACATAACAAATAAAATCACACGCAGGAAAACACGGGTCATGTTTTGCCTTTACCAGGGTGAAAAATCTTGTTTATTATGATTATATTGTTCCACCCTAGTGGTGTTACATCAACTATGAAATGAAAAAAACTTTAGAAAAAACTTCGCAATAAGCACAAAAACTGTGGCTATTGCATTTGTAAAAATAGAGAAATGCAGCATTTTACTAAAGGTTCTACATGTTTTCCTCGTGAGAAGAATGCTATCACTTATACAGCAAACATAAAATTAATTTATGCTGATACAAGAAAACGTATTAATTGTTACCATTTCCGGGTATTCGAGTCAATAGGCTATAAATTAAAAGAGAATACAAGATAGAAGTCTGCAAAGGCCAGGCAAACGCTCCTTCAATTTTTCAGTTAATGTTTTTCTCACAATCAAAATCTTTTGTTCAATCTTTGTCATGCCAATGAACAGACATTGACTAGTAATACTCCGCAAAGCAATGTAATGTGAATTTATCATTATGTAACGATAAAAAAGATAAATCTACCCAACCCCCTGTGGTATATTGTCCCCTAAGGGAATCTGTAAAATCAACGAACTACTTAGGTCCTAACTTACCTTTATGGCACAGTGTCACAGAGGGTATCTATGGTCAAAACGCTCTAGAGAGTCTCTCTTAGAGAGAGAGAGAGAGAGAGAGAGAGAGAGAGAGAGAGAGAGAGAGAGAGAGAGAGAGAGAGAAATTACAAATTTCAAATACAAAAGGTGAAGAAAGTGGTTATATTTCAAAAAAAAGGCCATTTTGCCATCGTGAACATGGTCAAAGGTGTTCGTCTTCTACACGAGCGCTTTCTATGTAAGAAAGTTTCTTAATTACTAACAATCCCGAGTAATGAGGTTCATAAGGTTCTAATGAGGTTCATAAGGTTCTAACCAAGTTCCAAGGATGAAAATGTTCAACGTCTTTCAAACAGATTTCCAAAAAAATAGTCGTCTAAAATGGTTTCACATGACCTTCGGGAGATTCAAGGTGTTAATATTTCTCTAACATTTTGAGTATTTGACCTTAAAAACGATTCTGGAATTGAATTGAACTCGAATATAGAATTATAGACCAGCAAGCTAAAATTATGATACCAGAGAGGTCATTCAGCGCTGAAACTGAAACTGAAATATAAGTCTGAAACTCAACGGGTTAGGAAACTTCTGCAAAGTTGCCAGAATCAGTTGTTAGGAAAAAGGTGGAAAGTAAGATGAAGGAAAAAGAATATGAAAAAGAAGTACAGTAGAAGGAAACGGGACATAAGATTTTTCTGATGCCGATGGGTACGCTGCGTTTAGTAATGCCTACAGTGCAACAGCAGCAAGTCGCAGTGAAGGTACCAACTTTTTCTGGAATTTAAACGACCCATTTTAAACGATCTCGAGTAAACCGTTGTTATAAAGTGACTGGAACGACTTATCTGATTAAAAATGGTAAAATTTAGATGATGTACCCTACAATCGTTTCTGTTCAATTTTTCCCTAGGAGAAAGATTCTCCAGTGAAAAAAAAATATACGTCTCAATTCTTGCAAAGTATCACGAAACGTAAATATATTTGGACGTTTCTTTTTTTATCGTGAACATTACTGACCGCAGATATTTTGGTATTTGGGTTGCTAAAGGCAAAGGATTGTCTGTCTGAGATTTCGCTATATTTCTTGATGCTATGAAGGTGTGGGACTTTGATTTCAGTGTTTTGTGCTTCTGGTGGCCTCCAATTCAGAGTACAAAAGTATATCTCTTAAGAGAAAACAGTTACTTATTAATTCGTTTAAATTATGTATCCTTAACTACATGGAAACAAAATCTTAGTGCTCCTGGAAATACGTTGATTATATGTGCAGCTTTCATTTAGATATCACGGTATCCATAGATATTATTGTAGGGTCTCATAAAACAATACGTCATTCAATCAAAATGGTAAAAATAATTAGTTTAATTTTCTAGTTTCCTTCATTTGCATTTCTTCAGGCTATTTACGGAACGCTATGAACCCGGACTGAAATGTGGATGTTATATACTTTTTATGTCAATTTCACTCACATTCAGTTGCCAATGAGCTGTCTATTATTATGGGTGGCTATGTGCATGTACATACACCATATAATATATAGGGTGTTTCGAAATTAGAGCGCCTCCCCCCCCCCTACAGCATAAACTAAAATTGATATGGACAAAAACAAAAGTAATTTAGAACAG
Source organism: Macrobrachium rosenbergii (assembly GCF_040412425.1). NCBI lineage: Eukaryota > Metazoa > Arthropoda > Malacostraca > Decapoda > Palaemonidae > Macrobrachium > Macrobrachium rosenbergii. The sequence continues at coordinate 9,233,393 of NC_089799.1, forward strand.
GTGTTTATTTAAGTTTCTCTCTGAGTATTTAATATTTTGTGTGGCCTTCATCTGCCTGTACCACAGCCTGCATTCTTGAGGGTATGATTTCAGCAAATCGCATAAGAGCTGAGACTCAAACTCCATTTCCCTGAGCACTTCGGTCACCTTTCTTCGCAGGTCGTCGAGGCTTGGTATACCATCATAGTTCACTGTGCGCGCTTCAACACGATTCTTTAAGATACTACCAATGTTTTCACACACATTAAGGTCAGGGGAGCTACCTGGAAATTCACTTGACGAGAAGAAATCGATACCACTGTTTCGAAGTAGCTCCTGTGTCTGAAGAGCCTTGAAACATGGTGCCTTATCATGCAAAAATGTGACTTCTTCAACAGATGACACATTTTCAGGATCTTTAAGAAAAGGAAATACTCCACCAGTGCTTACAGTTTCTCTGAAGTATTCGCTATTCCATGACTGTCCTTTTTCTTTGATGATCCACATTAACCGTTTGGCTGTGAAACAGAGAAAAATTCCCAAACATTCAGGAAATTTCACAACTTGGCGATAGCGCACGTCATTGCCGATATCATCCAACTTTGCAGCCCAAATTATGTCATTTTTATGATTTGGCTTCCTGACTGTGTAAATAAAGAATTCATCTGATGTGGCAACATGGAGAAAGTCAGCTTCATCCCCAGTCTTTAAAAATGAACCACAAAAACCATGCACGGTCTTCTCTCTGTTGCTGGAGTGATGTTGGGCTTGTTGATAACATGAAATGGCTTGATACTCAGATTTTTTCACCACGGTATACAGCACTATAACTTCTTTTTTCTTCCTGTTTTTGTTTCTAGCCTGGCGCCATGCCAATTACGTAAAGACTTTCTGGTCTACCCACTGCCTCAGCTATGATGTCTTTTGACTCCTGAGAAAGGACTTCAGGCCTCCAAGACTTCACTCTTTTCGCGATGAGCAGTCATTGGATTTTTGTTCCAGTTTTTAACAAAAGGGATTCATCTCTTTTTACTGTATCTAGCTATCCAGGAACGTGAAATTAAGGATGAGCCAGCATCCTGGCCTCTCTGAAGGTTATATCCCGATTCGGTCAATTCATCTGATTTCCTCCGAGTCGTTAGCCATGGCTGTATCTAATTCTGTCACTCACGTCTGAAAAACCAAGAAATGTAAAATGAAAATAGCTTAATAGAAAACTTAAAATAATGTACTTGGAGATAGGCTATAGCAGAAAACTTCATAACTTTCCATCTTTTCTGTGGGAGGGGGCTTCTAATTTGAAACACCTGATATATATATATATATATATATATATATATATATATATATATGTATGTATATATATATGTACATATATATATGTGTACATGTATATATATATATATATATATATATATATATATATATATATATATATATATATATATAGTATGAATATATATATTACAAAAACATAATCACGTCAAAAATTAGCTTGAATTACATATGCAAAATACGCGCATTCCCTACAAACTAATAATTATACTACGTCGTCATGGTACACAGTCATCATAAGGAACGGAGAATATATATTTTTTTCTGACACACGGAAAACGGTCATAAACCACGTAATTTCCCCTAAGGAGGCAATGCACTCTGACTCATAACACTGACTAAATATACTAAATATACACGTCAAAATATACTGCGTAGATACACCAGGACATAAGATAACCACACTTAAAGGTGTAATTCCAAAAGGACTATAACCAGTTTATTACTAAGGGATTGATTTCAAAATGAGAATTACAATTATTGTATTCTTGCAAAACCCAGCAACAGCTATATAGTTTAACAAAGTCACACAACGATGACACTTCCATATTTTTACAATTGTATGAAAGTTGCAAGGGTATGTAATTGTGGATATTATCGAGATAACGCCTTCAAGACAGATTTCATTTTTAACTAGGGATAGCAAAGAGGAGCTGAGACTATGCAAGCAAGCACACGACGTAACTTGAATAAGACTCTTGCATGTATTTAAACGTAACACCATGAACAAGTCTGCAATGCACGGGAAATGCCCACACGTAGTTATCAGAGAAAGATGGAGATATCAATTACTGCTAACCAGTCCATAGGAATTAGACGATACTCTTAGCCAAAACTTAATAAATAAAATAAATAAATACATGAATAAAAGTACAATGGTATAGTATATTTATTGCGACTTTCATCAAAACGACTTATGACTTTAGTTGAAAACCTGGGTATATCAAATATAGCTTAAAAACATCCCAAATACAATTACTTATATTATACACAATATTACGTATATCACAAATGTGCTGGTACATACAAATTTATTATACACAGCACTGCTGAAACGTACACAAAATAATGAAAGCTCTGCGCGTTTAATTGCATTTCCTGTGGCATTATACGTACACGTTACAGATTCTATAAACATCTGCTGGCGGAATTTAATCATCATTCAGGGGGAACGCAAGATATCAGGAAACGATATTTCGCGCTTTATTGCCGGGAAACGCTGCCAGTCAGACCACAAAATGAACGCATCTGCCATCTGTTGGCAGGATGCCGAACTAAAGCCTGGATCCCGCCCGTTTTCTTCCTGGATTTTTACCCGGGCGACTACTCCATTTCATTTCTCGGCTAATTAAACACGGGAGAAACTGCGTCGAAATATGAAGAAAATGAGAAGTCGATTATGGGGACCTACTCTAATTGATTCAGCAGCAAAAAATATAAGTTTTCTATCGAAAAGGTATAAACAAATACTGTGAAGAATTTGCATCAACACGGGCAGACGAGATCAATAACTGTAGTCCCGGATATTTAAAAGTATCCTTATCAAGTAACCAAACTATGCCACATAAACTATGCTACACTTCTACATGTAAATGTGTACAATATTTTTTCCGAAAGATTACTATATCCACCTTAAACCACAAACTGGGAAGACACAGCCCAACATGGCAAGTACGACAGGTACCTGAAACATTTAAGGACACCAGGAAACCAAGAGCTGGACAGACAGATGCTATCGTTAAAGAAAAGACTTTCACAGACTTCTTCTCTTTAAGCTTTTTGGAAATAGCCCAAGGCACCCCTGCGGTTTGGCAATGAAGGGCTTTACATACACACGAAACTAGTAGAAAAGTTGTTTGAAAAATCCTTTGTTTCAGGGAAAACAACAGAATTTATCAAAAGCTTCATACATAATGCATGCTGAATTTGAAAAAAACGTACATGTACAAATAACAAAATTAATACACCTACTTGCATATGCATAGAAAGCACCGCTTTATATTTACATCGTTAAATAGAATTCGTATAGATGCATGTACATTTTACGCTACTGACAACCATCCATACAAAATTAATAACTGACAATAATAATAATCTATCAAAAAATTATTCAAAAAATATAACAGCAAATGAAACGACCGGTCAGAATCGTCTTGAAAATAAATTCAGCCCATCAAGGTTGAGAAATAAATTCAACCTAGCAAAAACAGAGGATCGTGTAAAATCTACGCACAAATCCAGCCACGTTTCACTAACTACACCTTCCTCCAAGCAACTCTTCGGCCGTGTTCATTGTCAAATTTACTACACCGAGTGCTTCCGCCACCGACAAAATCATTGCCTTTACATCCTATTCCGTTCTTGCTCTGATAAAATCAAGGTCACAGGATGTGTGCGGACTCGCACACAACGAGTCCATTACCCGACGTTAATCTGAAAATCTATTGGCTGTCACTCATGCAAATGAATTACAATTTTGCATTAATTTGGCACGAATTTTGGAATAACACATGCAGACAATATTTATACATACATACATACATACATACATTCTCCCATACTCACCCATACACACACGTATACATATATAATATAATATATATATATATATATATATATATATATATATATATATATATATATATATAAAATATATATATATATGCAAATATTTTTTTATTGCTTAATATATTTATATTTATATATTAATATATATATATATATATATATATATATATATATATATATATATATATATAGTTATAAAGATAAAATTCATTTAAAGGAATGGAAATAATTGGAGTGCTAAAGGCAAGGTTTTTCGACGCCATGTCCTTTACTTAGTCTGCTACAAAGGACATAAGGTCGAAAGGCCTCGCAGCACTCCAGTGTTTCCAAGTTTCCTCCTGGATTTTATCTTTATTTATATATTCATCACGTTCCATATTCTCGTGATTCAGGTTTATATATATATATATATATATATATATATATATATATACATATATACATATATACATATATACATATATATCATAATTAAAAAGTATTGACCAAAAAACTGTACTATATTTATCCAGTTTCATAACTTCAAAACATTCGTACGCATATTAAAATCCCCGTGGGTGATTTAACTTGTTTACTTAGAGTTAAATATCTTCACACATAGTTTTCGGCGAGGCTATCGCGCCCTCCACATGACACGAGACGAGGGTGCGTGGCTGATAATCTCCAATTAACCATAATGTCACGAAAACCGTCGTAACTGATTTCCTCTACTGTGTCACTTCTCATGATACAAGACATTAAAAAGTAGCTCTAATTAACTTAGGAGTGAGATAATTAATGCCACGTGTTGTCATTGCATCAAAGATTAGTAGAAACGGAAATATGACGATGGGGATGAGAGCCACAATAAATTAAGTGATATAAGATTTCTGGACAGGGTTAATAACATTGCCAGAAGTATGTACTGATTTATCAAATTTATTAAGTCTGCTCAAAGGGCAAACAGGCCGCCATTCCTGCCCAGTCTTACAATGGAATTGATTTAAATACTTTCCAGTCGAAGTTACTTAACAATATCTGTGCTGAGCCGGGTAGTTACAATATCTGTGCTGAGTCGGGTAAGTGCAGGATGAGTCATCCTACTCATTGCTGTGTATGCGTATTTGTTAGGCTTCAGAGACCTAACAAATAATTTAAACGTTAAATTTAATCCCATATATAAAAAGCAATAATGAAACAGCTGAAAATAAAATATATCTGTAAATTATACAGCATAACAGACGGAAATTTACTTCCATACATAAAAAAAAAACAATAATCAAATGGTTGAAAATAAAATATCTATTTTATTTTAAGCTGTTTTATTGTTGCTTTTTTATATATCATATAGAATTAAATTTAACGTTTAAATTATTTGTTAGGTTTCTGAAGCCAAACAAATTCAACAGTACAACAGACGGCACAAACAAAATTTAGAAGCATTTGGGAATTACGGGGAAAATAATCTACTTTTGTGGGACAGGTAATGGGGGCAAACGTATCTAGAGAAGGCCTATCTGCGTACAGACCGCCAAAGCTCACTTTTAAATGTCACTCGAAGGTGTGTGTGTGTGGAGGGGAGGGGGGATATTATCCGACTGAGTCCTTTCACGTAATTTCCCGGACTGAATTTTCAAGTGAGCGCCAGAACGTGAGCGCGCACAGGCCTCTCTCTCTCTCTCTCTCTCTCTCTCTCTCTCTCTCTCTCTCTCTCTCTCTCTCACTATTTTATTCCCACAGGAGCATTTAAAGTTTCAGTACCGCTTCTAGTTTAATAATTTTCCACAGTGTGGCACCACATTTCACAGAGCAGGTACTTCGATAACTTCTTCCCATACATAATCCTAGCGATTCAAAAGCTATTTTTATCATCAATTCGGGATTCTTGTTGATAAACATAGCACACGGCACGTGCTAAAGGAATAAAAGCGAACTGTTTCAGCAAAATTCTACGAAAAGAAAAACAGAACCAAGTCATTGTCATTTTTGTTATTTTTATTTTCCCTTTCCAGGGATTTATAATCATGCCTTCCGCTAAGTTTTTTTTATATAAAAATGGACGCATGCAGTGTGTAATGGGTCTCACTTTATCCGTTTTCCAGATTTATATTTGTAAACGTAACGAAAAAATGGTAAAGTAGGCATCAGAATTATTCACACACGCTGGAGAGAATTTTAACCTTCTAAAAACTGACTTTCAATTCTTACCACACGAAAGGGGGAAGAAACTGCCTCTTTGGGTGAAAATACTACGCCAACAAAAGATAAATAGGCATTTAAAGACTTCTCCTGTAATAGACAACTTTTAATTAATTTGGAGGAAGAAAAATACATTCATTTCACTCAAAATGAAACGTATCGTTCTTAAAAAAAATAAAAATAAAAGCATTATTTGAAATTAACATTCCTCGCACAGTTCATCTGAAAAATTCAATAAACGTGAGATCCCCTAAACTCTTTGAGATTAAACTACGAAGTTGTTTCCTGATGTGACTAAATAACTTCTCATTAAAATTTCCTCATCAAAATCTCTATCGTATGCACTTCATCCTTCTTAATTTATGTACTCCATCCTTTTCTTAATTCATGTACTCCATCCTACTTATTTATCAAAGGCAAAACCTTCCTTGGAAGAAAAAAAATGGTATTACGAGACAATAACACTTCCACACGACACTTTTAACGCTCTCCATTTCTTTCTCTCTCTTTTAACGATCTCTCTCTCTCTCTCTCTCTCTCTCTCTCTCACACACACACACACACACACACACACACTCAAGGATGAAAAATAGGCCGGGGAGAATCCGGCCGCCTGGCCTGGCCCTAGTCGTTTGCATATTTCACTACTCTACTATTCCTCCGATTCCTGAGGTGGGGCCCCGTTTAACCTTTCTCCTTCCATTGCCTCGCTCGCTTCTTCTAGTAACCACTCACATTATCTGGTTGGTATATTGTTCAGCAATAAAGTCTATAAATGCTTAGAAATATTCCGGGCTTAGAATTTTCATGGCGATTTCAATCGTTCTAAACTTCCGACGAGGGCATCCTTTCCAACTTTCACGACTTTGGTCCCAAATCGCTGCGATTTCGAGATCGGTGGACTGTGGAACGGTCTCCTTGAGGATGCTGTACAATTACAGTAGAACCCCAAATGTTCAAGCGAAGATGCAATGCACTACTACCCTCACAAGATTCTCCTTGTATTAATTTACTTTGGTTTTCTAATAACTGATCTGTATTTACTATTATATCCCGCATTTCCATTTTCTTTCGAATGAAAACATATTCTTTGGAAGCTTGAATTTCAAGACAATGGCCCCTTGGGCCTGTTCCACAAGAATAGGTTTTATCTTCTGAATAATAATAATAACTATAATAATAATAATAATACTAATAATACCACAATAATAACAAATAATAATAATAATAATAATAATAATAATAATAATAATGCAGGTTTTGTTAAACAAATGGCAGCTAACAGCATTTATTTTATATTAGTAAACGCTCAATTCGTCTTATTAATTGTTTTCTTGCGCTAATGGTCAACGAGAACTACCTCTCTACACATCACTAAACCACCGATATGAATATTGTCAATTGTCAAAATCATTTCAGCGCAAGAAAAACAATTAACAAGACGAACTGAGCATTATACAAAATAAATGTTGTTGAAACTGCCATTTGTTTAACAAAACCTGTACTAGCATGTATTTTTCCTAATAATAATACACAATAATAATAACACAATAATACACACACACACAATCACTGAAGATCGTTAGAAGTTGGTTCTGGCTAGGGGACAATAAATAGGCTCAGAAATAAAAAAAAATCAAATCGACCTGGAAATTTATAATTAACTCGCTGTACCAGCGCGCAATTTATTTGTAGGTGGATCTTAGCGATTCGTAATAACTCGTACATGGTTCCAAACTCTTGTTTCCTTAAGACTAGACATAAAAGTCAATCTTTCATTACCAGCCACTGTGTGGGGTACAATCGTCTTTCCGATCATCGGCTGTAATGTTCATGGTCACTATTTTGATAATCGTTGCTTAAGTTATTGGGGGTAGGTTGATTTCATTATGCCATTCTAGAGGTATTCACCTGGGTGTTTGCTACTGAACTGAATATAGAATTTAGGCTGTGTGTCACACGGAACCTCCGAGGTCAGTCTAGCGCTGAAACGGAAACTGACAGTAAAAGGTTTGAAAGGCGTAACAGGGAGGAAACCCCAACGCAGCGTGCACAGTGAAACATATGTTAGGAGAGGTGGAAGTAAGAGGGAAGAGAATGTGAAAGGAGGTACAGCAAAAGGAACAAAAGGGGTTGCAGCTAAGGGCCGTAGGGAAGGCTGCAAAGAACCTTAAGCAATGCCTACAATGCACCGCAAAAGGTGCACTGACGGCCCTACCCCCCCCACCACAGGGTTGAGTTTGCTACTGACGGAGGGGCTTTGCTAAATTTTTACGGACGTTACCGTTGTCTATTTGTGAAACGCAGAGCATCTGATGAAAAACATCGATCAATTGACAGAAATATACACAGCAACAGTACCATTAATCATACAGCTCCCACAGGGATCTTCGTCCCTTGAGTATATGTGTACTGAAGCACCAACATTTATCAAACGGGAATACAGTCAGTTTCAAACTTCCTTGTATTCTCACAATTTACTACTTCATCTAAACAATTTATTAATACACACACATATATACATACACACACACACACATTACACACACACATATATATATATATATATATATATATATATATATATATATATATATATATATATATATATATATATATATGTATATATATAAAAATACATTTCCTGTTGTTCTTTGTGATTATTCTTTTTTTATCATTCATAGACATTCTTTCTTTCAGTCATATTTAATTTGTTTTTGTTACATTCGGTTATTTTTAACCTTAATGTAACAAAGTCGGTTATTTTTGAACCTTTATGACCTTCCCAATCTCACAATACACTATTTACTGTCTCACAATACTGTCATTAACAGACCGACGGAATGATAAAATGTCTTCCAGGTGTCTCTCTTATGGATGACCGGAAAAGCAATTCCAGAACTTGAGCAGTGGCCCCAATCTTACCCCAGACAATGGTTCCATTTTTCTACCAATCATTAACCCTTCGTTCATTCGGGCTCAATTTTCGAATTTCTGATAAAAAAGGATTTTTTAAAAATTACAGCTATCTACTATAAATTTCTACTAATATATATATTTTACGTATGTATATATGTGTAGGTACTAAACACATAAATTCAAGATTTATCAAGACCACTGCATTTACTCAAATACACACATTAGCGAGGCGTATTTCAATATTCTGCAAAGGGATATACATATATGCTACAATATTATAAGAAAATAATTTAAATTATATGTGCGTGCATGTGTGCAGAGGTTCCAAGATGTGGGACACTTGGATATTATACACCTATTGTTAAGAAAACACACACACACACATATGTATATATATATATATATATATGTATATATATATATATATATATATATATGTATATATATATATATATATATATATATATATATATATATATATATATATATATATATATATGTATATATATATATATATATATATATATATATATATATATATATATATATATATATATATATATCACCTGTGGTATTATTCTATATATCTGCTTACAATATGGGCTAGGTTATTAGAAAACAACTGAGTTAAATGTACATAAATACAACGTTACTCTTAAGCTCATAATATACACCATGAACCTTCTATAATCTGAAAACCCAGAAAAGTAAAAAAAATAAATAAATAAATAGATAAAACAAAACAAAGAGTAAAAGGCCCCTTATACTCGTCTATATCTCTCTAATCTACAGCTCTTCTATACAAATGGCTCCTAATTTATATTCACGCCAGCAAAAGACAGACTTCAAAATAGAAAAAAAAAATATAAAAAGCTTCCCGTTGTAAATGGGAAAGCGGATTCGTCAAAACGGGGCAGTGGAAAAGTCAAGAGAAAAAAGTCCGGAAAAAGTCGGGACAGTCCTGAAAAAGTGCGGTCCTCGCAATACCTGGGATCAAGCACCACTCGAAAAGTGACAAGCTGATGGGGATGCCCATCCATGTGATGCCCTCTGACGGCCATAATTAAAAGTCACCAATAGGGGAACAGTCGTAAAACTGCAGAGATATAATCGAGGCGTTTGCTGAGGTCGAAATATTTTGAAGAATAACAAAAAACCAGAAAAATGACAGGTTTTTTCCAACGGTAAACACCTTTTTCTGTTTACGACTTGGCATGACCTAAAAATCTTCACCGGGACATTAAGCCTCCGATTCTGAAGCTCAAGCTAATCCAGTTTGTGTATGAGGAAGCTCAAATCATTAGCACCATCTTGAATCACGACTGCTAAAGTAATAATAATTTTCTACATTTCAACTTTGCGTTTTAAAGCAATTTTTTTCTTTTTTTTTCTTTACTACTTATTTTTGTCTTCAAGCGGATAGCAAGCATTAAAAGCGCAACTAAAAAAATAATTACACTCATCAGTTATCATTAAAAACAGAATCTTTTCTTCACTGTAAGCTTATCAGAAAATGTACAGGCTTTCCTCATTCTCATTTCCTTGCATTTACAAAAAACGAAAAAATATTTTCTTTGTTTTCGACGGCAATTTCTATTCACGAACAGAAGAAAAACCTTCCCTTACCATCTACCCATAAAAAAAGAACTTTCACTAGGCTTTCTTTCTCATTTTGACTTTCCTTTCAAAAGACATTCTCAGCACCGTCCTGTTCGCATATTCAACTTTCCTTTTATCGTTATAAAAACTTTCTACCGATACTTTGCTATCAGGTTTCTCTTTTTTTCGTCTTTATTTTTCCGATACAGAAAACTAACTGAAATTTTAATTACCGAAGTTTTCATTTCACTGGACTTTTGCCGATAATCCCCTGCCTGAAAGGGGAAAGTTTCGCCCAAAACTTTCTAATACCCTGATGGCTATTTTCCTATACAGGGAAATTGCGCAGACTTCAGTTCGGCTTTCTGGATTACTTCATTACAAAAAGAGTATTTTCTCTGTTGCTCTCATTCCTTTTTCCTCTCTCGATTGTGTTGTAAAACCTTATCACTCTTCCGAAAAGAAAAATGAAGCATTCGTCTTTCTTATTACATACTATAAATCAAAGATTCATAGAGATTCTCTTAGACTTTACTTTCATTTCTCATCCTTCTTATCGCATACCATAGATAAAAGATTCAGGAAGATTTTCCTTTACCCTATTTTCCATCATATATCAGAAAATAAGGAAAGCAAAAACTGGAGAGGCGTTATACTGCAGTAACTCTCTTGTTATACCTTTCATCATCACAACTGCACCCCAAAAGCTTGACTAACAACAATTTTTTTGAGCTGACGGTATATTTCCGCAAACGATATCAATGAAGCCCCTATCTTCCCTCTGACTGGCCGATGTATTGTCATAGGAGAAGGTAAACATAGTATTTATTTATGTTTTCGGACAATGTATTTTGGAGGTGAATATCAAGCAATGTCATCCTAGCGATATTGTCTTTTATGATTCCGCAAACTAAGGAGACAATAAAATCAACGAACTGTCTCTCAGTCCCTGGGTGAAAGCGCCTACCACTGCACCACGTTGACATGAAAAGAAACAATGTGAGATATATATATAGATATATATATATATATCGGGGAAATTTCTGACTCACGTCAGGATGAAAGAAAGAATCCCAGCAGTCTCTCAGTGTGGAAAGCAAGGCGTTATCCAGCGGGCCATACAAGTTCTAAAGAATTGGAACCAATGAAATACCATTCGAATTGTCCTTCGAGCGGTCAAAACACACACATAACACGGAATTACCTGGGCAAGCTAACATACGCATAACCCGAGCAAGTTTTCCTTAGACTTCCCGACTCCCTTGCTTTAGACAACATTTCATCTCGACGTGAGTCAGAAATTTATTTCTTCCACACGCGATGGTGTTGATGATTTATCTATTCAAATCAATGAAATGTTGTCACTGACAATCAAACGTGTGGAATGCGAAATAAATTTCTGACTCAGGTTCAACTTCTTTAGACTCGATACCCACCTGAGTCTCAGGTGGTCAGAAATTTATTTCCCTCTGTTCCACACGTGATTGTGTGTTGATGTTATCACTGGGCCATACAAGTCTAAAGAAGTTGGAACCTGGTATGCAAGCAACTGCCCAGTAATCTCTTTTTGCGCAGCGTTCAGGTTCCAACTTTTTAGACTTGTATGGCCCAGTGGATAACGCCTTGCTTTCCACCTGAGAGACCTGGGTTCGATCCTGACGTGAGTCAGAAATTTATTTCTCTGTTCCACACATGATTGTGTGTTGATGATTTCTATCTTATTCACTCAGAAGGGATAATTCGAATGAAATGCTTGCTCTATTGGGTCATTGAGTCGGGAAGTTGGAAAACTCACTGGTATGCAAGCAGTTAGCTTGCCCAGGTAATTCCTTGGTGCAGTTGCTCTCAGGTTCCAACTTTTTTAGACTTGTATGGCCCAGTGGATAACGCCTTGCTTTCCACCTGAGAGACCTGGGTTCGATCCCACGTGAGTCAGAAATTTATTTCTGTTCCACATGATTGTGTGTTGATGATTTCTATCTTATTCACTCCAGAAGGATAATTCAATGAAATGTTGTCTATTGGGTCATTGCTGAGTCGGAAGTTGGGGAAAACTCGCTGGTATGCAAGCAGTTAGCTTGCCCAGGTAGTTCCTTGGGTGCAGTTGCTCAGTTCCAACTTCTTTTAGACTTGTATGGCCCAGTGGATAAACGCCCTGCTTTCCACCTGAGAGACCTGGTTGATCCTGACGTGAGTCAGAAATTTATTTCTGTTCCACATGATTGTGTGTTGATGATTTCTATCTTATTATCACTCCAGAAGGATAATTCGAATGAAATGTTGTCTATTGGGTCATTGCTGAGTCGGGAAGTTGGGGAAAACTTCGCTGGTATGCAAGCGGTTAGCTTGCCCAGGTAATTTCCTTGCAGTTGCTCTCAGGTTCCAACTTCTTTAGACTTGTATGGCCCAGTGGATAACGCCTTGCTTTCCACCTGAGAGACCTGGGTTCGATCCCGCGTGAGTCAGAAATTTATTTCTGTTCCACACGTGATTGTGCGTTGATGATTTCTATCTTATTCACTCAGAGGATAATTCGAATGAAATGTTGTCTATTGGGTCATTGCTGAGTCGGGAAGTTGGGGAAACTCCTGGGTATGCAAACAGTTAGCTTGCCCAGGTAATTCCTTGGGTGCAGTTGCCTCAGGTTCCAACTTTTAGACTTGTATGGCCCAATGGATAACGCCCTTGCTTTCCACCTGAGAGACCTGGGTTCGATCCCGACGTGAGTCAGAAATTTATTTCTATTTCCACACGTGATTGTGTGTTGATGATTTAATCTTATTCACTCAGAAGGGATAATTCGAATGAAATGTTGTCTATTGGGTCATTGCTGAGTCGGGAAGTTGGGGAAAACTCGCTGGTATGCAAAAGCAGTTAGCTTGCCCAGGTAATTCCTTGGGTGCAGTTGCTCTCAGGTTCCAACTTTAGACTTGTATGGCTCCAGTGGATAACGCCCTTGCTTTCCACCTGAGAGGACTGGGTTAGATCCTCCGGGACGTGAGTCAGAAATTTATTTCTGTTCCACACGGATTTGTGTTGATGATTTCTATATATATATATATATATATATATATATATATATATATATATATATATATAGTATATATATATATATATATATATATATATATATATATATAATTATTATATATATATATATATATATATATATATATATATATATATACACATAAATATACATACATGCATATATATACATATATACATATAAATATATATATCTAAATCTATATATATAATATATATACATATATAGATATCTATATATACATATATACATATGTATATATACATATGTGTATACTCGTATATACATATACACATATATAAACATTATATACATATATATATCTATATCTATTTATATAATATACATATATATACACAAGATATATACAGTCTTCATAACAACCGATTAAAAAGAAAGAAACTTGAGTCAAACCTATTTTATTCGCATTACCAACTTCCTCGCTAGAAACGCAGACACTTGAATCTCGAAATTCTGAATAAGACACCACACAACTGACAGCATATTCTGCGCTCCAAGACCACCATCACCCAATTAACGTCACGGTAATTAGGGCAAAGAATGGCTTGCGGTAAGGAGCATTCAGTGCAGGATTAAACTTTTTTTTCAGGAATTATTTCTATTCCCCCTTTTGACGTCTTTCTCTCATATGGCGAGACTTCGCCATTTTATTCCGCCAGGAAGGCCATTCTTAACCTCACAAAAGAAGCGGAAAACCACATTCGCTGGAGGAGGAGGAGGAGGAGGAGGAGGAGGAGGGGGAGAGAGAGAGAGAGAGAGAGAGAGAGAGAGAGAGAGAGAGAGAGAGAGAGAGAGAGAGAGAGAGAGCTAAAATCCATAACCTATGATGGAGAAGAGGTTTTATGTTCTGCTGTACATGAGAGAGAGAGAGAGAGAGAGAGAGAGAGAGAGAGAGAGAGAGAGAGAGAGAGAGAGAGAGAGCTAAATCCATAACCTATGATGGAGAAGAGGTTTTTATGTTCTGCTGTACGAGAGAGAGAGAGAGAGAGAGAGAGAGAGAGAGAGAGAGAGAGAGAGAGAGAGAGAGAGAGAGAGAGAGAATTTTCCAACAGTTTTGACTACTTGAGAATTCAAAATGTTTCCTGATAAAAACAGAGGAAAACGTCGAGAGAGAGAGAGAGAGAGAGAGAGAGAGAGAGAGAGAGAGAGAGAGAGAGAGAGAGAGAGAGAGAGATGGGGGGGAATTTAATGGGTGGAAAAGAGAAAGGACGCGAGAAAGGTTTAGGAAATAAAGGGGACCTCTTATCTTGGATGGGGAAAACTTTTTAAAGGACAAAGCAGGTGTGAGACCAACCACAAACCGAAGCGGCTAATTTCGACCGAAAATGTTTTTT
>NC_089799.1:9253374-9300874 GCF_040412425.1 Macrobrachium rosenbergii
ACCGCGAAGCCCTAAACCCTGTCTTAATTTCATTCTGATGTTCCCTGGCAGCGCTGGTGGTCTGTTAGAACCTTTTTCCCTGCAAAAGCGTAAAATAATTTACTTTCCCTATCTCCGTATTCCCCTCACTCGTCAGTTTCAACCGTGCCACTTCACTGACGTTGTAACTTTCAATCACAATTCCATTTGATACTTTTCAGACTGGATTATGCAACTGAATGCCATACTGTGGATGACCCTTTATAAAAAAAACATGGCTTCTATAAAAATTTCAATTATTTACCAATGAAACTCATAACAGCTTGATGGTTTTCTATTATTACAGTTTGTAACATGCACGTCGATCACAAAATGAAAATGAATGCGTTTTCTTGCCTACTTTTACAAGCAATCTTGTTACTGCGATTCTGAATGCGTTTTCTTGCCTACTTTTACAAGCAATCTTGTTACTGCGATTCTAAGTGAAAAGTTTCTTCAAAATTTTGATCTACAAGACATATGCCAAAATTTCCAGGATAGGTCCCAACCAAATATAAAACCTGACGTTATCTTCAGAGATTCATTAAAGCCCCTTTATTTATTTTTTCGTTATTATCCATTCCCCACCATCCTAACCAAAGATATTTTCCCTTCCTGCTAGTCCTGATTTGTTACACAATGAAAAGATTCAAAGAAAGGTTGTGAAATTTTTTTCTAGAAAAGCCTAACTTATTTAGCAGTGCTAACAAGTATGCTAAATAATGTACGAGTATCTACAAAAATCATTACAAATCATTACGTGTCCTAACAACATCAATATGAAAAGAATTTTAGTAAAATAAGGACAGAAATTTCATAGACGTACAATACCGAACAAGAACTACTAAGGAAGACAGAGGAGGAGAAAAAAAGACAAGAGAACATCTCATTTCTCACGAAACTCATTACAAAACAGCGATGCGAAACCTCCAGCGAGTCATTTCACGAAGAAAAATAGGTTGAACGCGGACAACTTTCCTTCCTATACGTCGAAGGTATGGAGACATAAAACTCTACTGAAACAGATACTATTTAGCATAACATTTCGGGAAGGTGATGCGTCAACCCAGCGCTCCAGAGATTTATCTGGTTAGTGTCTCAACGGAAATGGAGACACTTTTAATTGATGACCTTACTAAAAGCACTGCAAATTATCATTCAAACGTCTTCCTATTAGATTTTGCTTTTAGGAATGGGGGAAAACATGCAACAGACACATGTACGAACGACTCTGAATTCATCCTAACAGATTTCCCGCGAATAGGAATGGAATATATAGAATTTAGGCCAAAGGCCAACGCTGGGGCATATGAGGTCATTCAATTCAGCGCAGAAACGGAAAGTGAGAGTAGAAATGTTAAGGTGTAACAGGAGGAAAACCTCACAGGTACACGATGAAACAATTGTTAGGAGAGGGCGGATAGCGAGATGGAAGAAAATGAATTTAAATGGATGTACACTAAAAGGAATAAAAGGGGTCGCAGCTAGGGGCCGAAGGGACGCTGCAAAGAGCCGTAATTAATGCCTACAGTGCACCGCATGGGGGCCCCGTGAATAAGGAACACTAGCAAATAAAACACATACAGCGTAGACGAAATAACATGGATGACGAAGACGTGTAAAGGAGATACAGAGCGCAAGAGGCGAGGGGATGGTTGGCAAACTCTGCGAGTGAATCAAAGCGTTATTACGTATTCTGGAGGGTCGGTGCACATAAAGAGAGGAGGAGGAGGAGGAGGAGGAGGAGATAAGAAGAATGTCACTGCTTATGCAAATCGCAGCTGAAGACCCCTTCCTGATTATAGACTTCATCTCCGAGAATAAGACAGGGTAGTCAAGGGCGGAATCGCTCCTTAAGCGCCAAACTGCTTCTGAAGAAGATCTTGAAAATTATCATTTATAATACACATGGGATTTTTAGCGTTTACTTCCAGAATATTAAAAATATGAGAGGAAATTGGACTGACAACTGACAGTAAAAGTACACATTAAAATAAATAACTTAAGCTATGGAAAAAATTGAAAATGACTGACTAAACTCACGTCACTATATGACAGGTGCAAAACTGAGAAATATGTGTATATTGGAATTCACCCATTTAATGGAACGGAATGGGATGGAATACAGAGTTTAGGCCAAAGGCCAAGCACTGGGACCTATGAGGTCATTCAGCTCTGGAAAGGAAATTAAGAGTGGGTAGGATTGAGAGATGTGACAGGAGGAAGACCTCGGAGTTGCACTATGAAGTAAATGTTAGGAGAGGGTGGATAGCAAGATGGAAGAGAGAGAATATGAATGGAGGTACAGTAAAAGGAATGAAAGGGGTTGCAGCTAGGGGCCTAAGGAAGGGACGCTGCAAAGAACTTTCAAGTAACGCCTACAGTGCATCCCGTGAGGTGCATTGACGGCACTACCCCCGTAAGGGGTCTCTCTTTTAAAGAGAGGAACGGGAAACGAAAAGCGTAGAGCAACAACGCTTAAATTTCAAGAGCAGAGACACAAATTCTCCATCAACAACAGTTACCACCTCGCCCCCACCCTCTGCAAAACACTGACCGAAAAGAACGGCTTGCATTAGAGTTCGTATTGTCAAGGCATGAATAGCAAAACAGCTCTCAACTGAGCCCTGCCCTCGTGGGAAAAAAAAAAAACCATTGCTCGCGTGAGTGTTGCAAAAGCAGGGTGGATCTCGTCTCTTTACCAGGAGCCTTAATTGAGCTTAAGCAGATGAAGACGTCCTCCCAGCATTGGGAAAACGCAAAAGGAGAGTTTTTCAAGTCATGCTTTGGAAAATGGAAAGTGGGGGATTTTTTTTCTTTAAATTGGGAGAGGGGGTGGGGGGAGTACATCCTGGATATGACGAGATGTGTATTTATGTTACTGTATATTTTACGTTTAATGACAAAACGAAAGAAAAATTTGCAAAAGAAAAAGATGAGGAATATTTACATATACATACAATACATACATATATAAATATATATATATATATATATATATATATATATATATATTCATATATATACATATACATATACATATATATATATATATATATATATATATATATATATATATATATATATATATATATATAGCCAGCAAATTCAGATTATGGGATATTTGTGGCTTAATATCTGACATTATGAAAAGCCACAGGCGCGTGTTACAAACACAGCACTCAGCTATCGTGGTGGAGATGGACTGATTTCGCTTCCGAATACAGCATGTGAGTACAGAACACAGAATACAGAATACGTTTGTTCATAGCATGTTTATTTTATAAAAACGTTTGCAGTTCACATGAAAACAATATCGAAAGAAAAACACCAATCCTCTTCGGGGAAAGTGTATAATGTAAAGTTTTGAAAATGAAGTGGTTTGATGAATAAATAATACATTTTTTCTAAAAATAAAAGATTCAAGTTAAAAATGATTACTCTCTTTTTGAACACTGACATTACAAGTCTCACTCAATCCTAAAATATATTCTACAGCATAAAAGACATGACACACTATTTTCTCTTAAACACTTTTACACCCAACCAGCCATTTTCCCACATCCATCCAATATTTTCTATCTGCCCCACCCACAAGATGAGGTGGAGCTCTCTTTTTTGGAAGCCTCTCCTACTGGCAACACTGAGAAAAATCTGAAAAAAATCAAATAGACGGACGGAAGAAGGAATAAGGGAGTTAAATGTCGTCATAAAATGCCCCACTGTTTACAGGAATATGAAATTCATAAACTTGAGAACAAGACACACTATTTAAAGCAGGTAATTCTCTCTCTCTCTCTCTCTCTCTCTCTCTCTCTCTCTCTCTCTCTCTCTCTCTCTCATCTACATTCCATGAACTCTGGGGAATCTTAGGTCAGGGAGTCAACGAAAGCAGAAGCACAGACAACGATATGAAATATGGGTATCGACCTGATGTTGATTTGGCTCTGCATCCATATGGGGATTTATAAGGCAGGGTACCAGGGGGAGAGGAGGGGGGAGAGGGAGAAGGGAGGGAGGGGAGACGATGATCATTCGATTGCAATAACTCCCAGGGGGATCACCCCTACACCACCCATCGACCTGAGCCACATGAATACTGAATTACTTTAAGGCACAGGACAAGTCATGTCTCCTCCATCAGCGTGAGGGCAGTGTGCGTGCAACACGGCGTGCTTGTCTACAATTATTTCAAGGCCCCCCCTACCCCTTCCTACCACACCACCCCTCGACGATGAGAAAGTGGAGAAAGGAATTAGACTTTACTTTATATTCAAATATGTCCAGAGAATGATGAAGACCCGTAGGAGAAATCTAAAAAATGACTTAAGATTTCATTTTACCTTCACATACATCCATAAAACTTATTACTCATGATATCCTTACCCGCTAAGGAACAGTTTTCTATTCACATACATAAAAGATGAGTCTATTCCCTACCCAATGACCCAGGGTCTCCTTATAAAGGCTTAGAAGCTCGATGACGTAATTCCCCATCATTAAATTCATGGCATTTACGTCGCATGCTCGTAAATAGTCATTATAACATAACGCTGGCAGTCATAAACTGGTTAATAACTCTTTTTACCAATCAAATATTGCATGCTATCGATCTGACAATTATTTCCAGACCAGCGAGATATCGATGTAATCTGGAAGCTGTCAACATGAATTGCCAGGGTAGTGTAATACGGTTCTAGATGACTGAGCATACAAAATTCAAGGAATAACGAATGTTGTAGAAAGGTCATTGATGTTTGAAAGTGGCTACCTCTTGTAGAGAGGAGAGAGTAGAATGTATTGGTTAAAAAGAGTGAAATGAAAAATGGGAGTAAGACAAAAATAGAAAGAGAAACATTAATACAATCTGTAACAGGAACAAGATTGAACGGCAAAGAATGGTGGCCTAATCTCATCAGGCCTTGTCCATATACACCATTCAAGACATATGGAGGGTGGAAAGTTATAACAGATCCAAAATCGCACCTGAGAGAGAGAGAGAGAGAGAGAGAGAGAGAGAGAGAGAGAGAGAGAGAGAGAGAGAGAGAGTGATTTATTGATAGGATGACAGACTTATTGGAGTTTTGCCAGAGGACTCGACTTGAAAAATATGTTCTGTGTTGTCCTCTTTCTAATCCAGTGAAATATTTCGTCTTTTCTGCTCGTTTCATTTTAAGGACAATTGAACACAGCTTAAAAAACCTGTCTGTCTGTCTGTCTGTCTGTCTGTCTGTCTGTCTGTCTGTCTGTCTGTCTGTCTGTCTGTCTGTCTGTCTGTCTGTCTGTCTGTCTGTCTGTCTGTCTGTAGATACCATATACCTCAGGACGCCAGTCATTTCGATATTTCAAAACATGGTCCTATTATGACCTTAATCAGGCTCAGGACGCCAGTCATTTCGATATTTCAAAACATGGTCCTATTATGACCTTAATCAGGCTACTTCTAAACCTACCTGTTTGGGATTGGGTCTCCAATTATAAAAAAAAAAAAAAAAAAAAAAAAAAAATCCAGTCAGAATGGGCATTAGGCTTAAAGGATAAAGTATGTCTGCTTTCGTTTAGTGGTACCTAACAATAAATAATCCTAATGAATAAGAAGGTTACATCAGAGAGAGAGAGAGAGAGAGAGAGAGAGAGAGAGAGAGAGAGAGAGAGAGAGAGAGAGAGACTTTTTCAAAGCGCGTTGGATATGGACCACTGTATGTTATTCTTATGTTATTTCACTGTTAGCTTCTACGTTCGTTTATCATACTGACACAATCTGCATTAGTTCTTCCCAGTCTGTCTGAAGATGTTATTACTCATTCACTGATCAATATCTTTCTGTAGATCATTTATCGGTTTGAAAATAATTAATTTTTTGTTTGGTCGGGCGCTAAAATTAGTCCATTTCTTCTGCCTAAGGACGTAAAGCCCTTCCATACTTATTTTTTCTAAATTTCTGTCGCTGCATTCCATGAAGTCAATTTCTTCTCTTAAGACTTAATATATATATATATATATATATATATATATATATATATATATATATATATATATATATATATATATATATATATATATATATATATATATATATATGTGTGTGTGTGTGTGTGTGTGCATTTTATTTCACGTCCACACATACTCTGCTTTCACTCTTTCCTATGAATCTCCTGCACCAAGTTTTCTTTTCAGCCAGTCAAAAAGAAAGCAACAATCCCGAGGAGAGAAAGCAGCAACCACAATCACTTTCTTTTTCTTCTCTCTCTCTCTCTCTCTCTCTCTCTCTCTCTCTCTCTCTCTCTCTCTCTCTCAGGAGCAATATCGCAAAGGCAGAGGCAGCCGCAGAATTACGCAGCCAGTAATCCATTACCAAGATTGGGCCATTTCCATAAGAGGCACACTCACCAATTCCAAAAATGAATGGATGTTTCTCCAATTCGCCCTGGCGTCGTCGAAAGGATACGAGAGAGAGAGAGAGAGAGAGAGAGAGAGAGAGAGAGAGAGAGAGAGAGAGAGAGAGAATGAATCGCTTTGGAGTCGAATTCCCTTTGGCGTGGTCGAAAGGATGAGAGAGAGAGAGAGAGAGAGAGAGAGAGAGAGAGAGAGAGAGAGAGAGAGAGAGAGAGAGAGAGAGCGTTGTTATGTGTACGTACGTAACTATAATATAATCAACACGTCTAGTTGTGACATCTCACCTCAAAATGTTGAGATAAACATTTCCATGAAAAAAAAAAAGATGATGCATAACACGCCCACATGAAACCCACAATACAACTATATTCGTATGAAAATATATTTGCCATTAACACGAGAACGCGTACATCACACTTATTATTTAAATTTGACGTTAATTATGTCAAGAAAACTAACATCTAAACCTGATTTGAAAATAAGTCTCACACAAACGGTGGCGTTTAGGTTATTAAAACAACGTGGCAGCACGAAAACAAATGTATGTACTGGGTTAAAATATACACTTCATTATGAAAATAAAAAAGTACAATGACATAATCAAATGTCGCTTCTGTTTGTTCAGTAGAAAGGCAAGAAGCATTTGTTTTGCTCGCCCAAACATCATAAAATACTTCCAAACTCATATTACCTCAACCAGAAACACGTATCAATTATACACTCACATGCGCGCACAAACATACCCCGGGATCGATCCAGGAAATGGGAAGCAATTTAAGGCATTTGCAAAATAATCTATTCCCCTTTTGCAGACCTGATGACTGGATTATGTACCTCATAGTTAGCTGAATGAGTGGGTCTGATCCTAACAAAACAAAAGCAAGGCTATGTACCTTATAGAAGGAATATAGGAGGAAATACAGGTTTTAGGCCAAGGCCATACACTTTGGCACCTGTAGTCCTCAGCGCTGAAGGAAAATTCAGAGTAGATAGGTTTGAAAGGTGTAACGGAGAAAACCTCGCAGTTGCACTATATAAATAATCGTTAGGAGGATGGATAGGAAGGTGAAAGAAGATAATATGAATAGAGGAATTGCAGTAAAGGAATGAAGGGTTGCGGCTGAGGCTGCAGCTCTTTCATTCCTTTACACCTTTCAAACCTATCTACTCTGAATTTTCCTTTCAGCGCTGAGTGACCTCATAGGTGCCAGCGTATGGCCTTTGGCCTAAACTCTGTATTCTATATTCCTTTCTATAAGGTACATAGCCCCTTGCTTTTGTTTTGTTGTGGACTGTGACCCACCACATTCAGCTAACTATGAGGTACATAATCCAGTCATCAGGTCTGCAAAAGGGGAATAGATTATTTTGCAAATGCCTTAAATTGCTTCCATTTCCGATCGATCCGTATGTTTAGTGCATATAGTATAATTGATACGTTTCTGGTTGAGGTAATATGAGTTTGAAATTTGCGATATTTTGGGCGGAGCAAAACAAATAAGCTACTTACCTGTAGGGGTTTACTCTACGGAGTATGTACCTCATAGCACCAGACTGTCACCTTGTAAAACTCCATCTTCACGAGAAAATGGAGTAAAACTTAAGTGAAAATATACACTGAACGCTTGGTCTCTATACCATCCTACTATAAATTCACACACACGCACACATACACACATATATGAGTACATATTCACTTTGCAAGGCCGAACAAACACTCTAATGTACATGGGTCATAAAATTAAAAATACGACCAGGATGATTTATCGATAACATTCAGCTGTCAAAAGTGAATGACATTCACACTACTGTACACCCACGTAAAAATTTAACAGGCGTCGCGTTAAATAAAGCAGGTTGAAATGACAACCGAAAAACATCAGGTTTTCCCCGAGAGAGAGAGAGAGAGAGAGAGAGAGAGAGAGAGAGAGAGAGAGAGAGAGAGAAATTATAGACGGTCTTTTCTTGTCTGTGTGTGTGTGCGTTTCTCTTTCAACTAGGGTATCTCCTTTAGATTCCCTTAATAACAAACCCAGTGCCGCTCTCTCTCTCTCTCTCTCTCTCTCTCTCTCCAGGACAAAACGCAAAGGTCACGTCAACGCCTACGCGGTCGTCATGCCTACAACCGCGAGCCATCTCCGAAAATATCCGAGAGAGAGAGAGAGAGAGAGAGAGAGAGAGAGAGAGAGAGAGAGAGAGAGAGAGAGAGAGAGAGAGAGAGAGAGAGAGAGAATTTGAAATCTCCACAAAGTAACGATGTCGGGGAAATGGAGGAGAATAGAAGGAATGAGGTTTTGGATAATAATAGCAAGAGAGAGAGAGAGAGAGAATGAAAATGAGATGAACAACGTAAGAATGAAGGCAAGAGCTTCACGGCCATGATTTCACTCACAGTATACAATTTACCAGACGAGAGAGAGAGAGAGAGAGAGAGAGAGAGAGAGAGAGAGAGAGAGAGAGAGAGAGAGAGAGAGACGCTAGGTAGTTTCAGCACTTCGCTTAATTCCAAGGCGGGTGTGCTTACCGTAACGGCACCACTGCCGCCTCTGGTTGTCGGCAAATTTTTTTTTTTTTCCAGCGCAGGATCCCCGCGGGAAATCTGAGGAGAGAGAGAGAGGGGGGTGGGAGGGGGCACACGAGAAAAGATAAAAGAAGAAGAAAATCTTCTCCCGCTTCATCTGGACGCAAAAGAATGAATCCCCAACGGCTAGGAGGAGCAGACGAGAGACGAAAACCCGGCAGGAAGGAACTCGCGTGGGTTGTCAACATGAAATCAGAACCATGAGAGATACCATTTTTCCTTTTTCCTTTTTACTCTCTCTAGCATTTCCATCAAAGCTCTCTCTCTCTCTCTCTCTCTCTCTCTGGTAAATTGTATATTGTGTTTGAAATTATGGCCATGAAGCTCTTGCCTTCATTCTTACTTTGGTCACCTCATTTTCATTCTCTCTCTCTCTGTCTGTCTGTCTCTCTCTCTCTCTCTCTCAATTAGAGTTCATGCCGGACGAAGGTACTCGTGGGCTTCCCTTCTCATGGGAAATGTTAAAAGAAAAACAAATAAATAAAAGCAAACACAATGGCCAAGGAGTACCCACCTACATCCCTAAACAACACCAGCTTGGAAAGATGATGATTAAGGTGTTTTATTAATCTTTCTCGTTCTCTTTTTTGGTTGGACGACGGAGAAAATGATATTTAATTACTACGAACGCGGGGTGAAGAGGCACGTATGTCATCAATGACAGAATCCCAAAGGAAGGGGGGGGGGTTTCATTACATCCTTGTGAGTTAAATATATTTTTCATTCTGCAGTCCGCTGCCTCATCTGAGTTTTTCTGTCTGAAGCTCCTTCTTGTTCTTGGCTAAATTCTCTGTTTATCTTTTCACAAGTTTACTAAGATGAAAGACAAAAGTTTTGTTTTTCTATAAGAATAACAATTTCTAGTTAGTAGTTCAACCATGAATAATGTAAAATGGTTAATTCTCATTTATATTGAGTTGTTAATCCTGTACTCGCTACTAAATTCAGCAAAACATAAACTTCACGTATTCCGTAACATCTCACTTGATTCAGTACTTGTCAGAAAAACATGGATAATGCATACATCAGATAAAACTAGAATGTATATAGGCTATGCTTTTAAGTCTCCCTTTCTTATTTAAGTGTCTTTCTTTATCTGCGATGGGAAACTTCAAAATATCAACATGATAAACTTTGAAAAATGCGTATATACAGGAACTGAAGATAATCTTAAAAGCAATGGACGAATAATGTAATACAATGAAAACATTAAATAATAAAACGGAGGATGTTCCATTCTCAGGCCGAAATTCCCACAGCCAAGCCTTTAACATTCACCTCAAATCACGGCGTGGAAATCATTGCTGAAATCTCTTTCTTGATTGGTATCAAAACAGGAACCCAAAATATTTGAATTAATTGTAAAATACAGTTGGAAACTGATGTGTTACTGGAAAACCGGATTTCGCTCAAAAAAATAAATGTGCCAAAATGTGCGGGAACCTCACCTGGGAACGAAGCAGTAAAACCAATGACAAAAAAAAATCCTTATTCGATTCGACTTTTATTACGTCTAGAAACAAAGAAACACGACGTTTAGGAAGTGAATTGAACGGAGAATTTAGGCCAAAGGCCAAGCAATGGGACCTATGAGGTCATTCAGCGCTGAAACGGAAATTGACATAAAAAGCTTTGAATGGTGTAATAGGAGGAAAGCCTCGCAGTTGCACTATGAATCAATTGTCAGGAGTGGAGAGTAAGATGGAAGAAAGAGGATACGAAAGGAGGTAGAGTAAAAGGAACGAAAGGGGTTGCAGCTAGGGGCCGAAAACACGCTGCAAAGAACCTCAAGTAATGCCTACAGTGCACAACATGAGGTGCACCGACGGCACTATCCCCCTACGGGGACACGACGTTTAGATTTAATTCTAAAGAACACATAAGATTTTCTGATGATACGGCTGAGTATATACCATCAAATTAATGAACCAAATTCTGTGTAATCACGACCTGCATTATCCCAAGTTTCTCAAAACCACGATATACCAGTTCTCCGAAACCAAGGCTTTAAATTAGAACTCTAACGAAAAGTTCGGAGGGAATTTTAATCTATATTGTAATAAATTTCAGAACCCATGCTCGGATTCAATAGAAAATGTGGTAATATCTTTCAATATCATGCCTCGTATTTAAGTAAGGGTGAAAATTTTCTAATCAAAGCCACCCTACTCCGAAAAATAAGTAGTCTGGAGAAAAAATAAAAAATATTAAAACAGCCTAGCTCTTCCTACCTAAAATCTTCATCAACGAATTAACATAATGTTAAAATATACTCTAAAACCAAAGTTTAGATTTCATTCGGAAGGCAATGCATCATCAGTAATATTAATGCCAGATACAGCCACAATAAATATGTAAGGGAATAACTGGCACTTAAAATAGCTGTGCCTAAGGTTGGAGAACATCGGTTAAAAGGTTCCTTACAGGCCATAAGGTCAACTAAGCAAAAAAAAAAAAAATTAAACAAAAAATAAATAAAAAAAACACACACAACTGAAAAGGGTGATGTTATGAAGCCCCACTGTAAATAAAAAAAAGAAGATAGTATCCGTACATTAAAATGAAAACATCGCCAAAGAACGAATAAACGGAGAAACGAGCAGAAATCTCCAACTAAAGGAAGATGACAAGAAAAGGGAAATAAAAGAGGAAGTAAAAGGCAGTAAAGTGAATCAAAACCAGTCTACGCAAATAGCCTCCTCACCGAAGCCTATTTCAATATTCATATCAACCTTCTTTTCCAACGTCACTGAACCTTAGTCGTAATATTGACGTCTACCGCTGAGAATCTTTATCCACCTCGGAGCTCCTTCTATCTCTGATTCCTCCCAATGGTAATTCTGTCTGATTCCTACTGACAAACAGATGACGCCGAAGCTGTCAATTCCTATCAGTTCCTAACAGTTCCTATCAATTCCTATTGCGTACATGGGGTGTAAGTCTATCTCAGTCTATTCCCGTTTGTCCCACTGACTCTCTCCATCGATTATTCCACTGGCAGCCACATTCCCATTCCAATTCCACCCCTAGCAGCGATCATGATTGAATATTCCATTGAGATTCCTCGTCAATAAGAGGGCAAGGTGGATTCTCCATACCCTTTCCAATTTCAATTATACCAACACATACGTCATCAAGCACATTCCTCCGTTTCCTCTATAATTTATGGCCCGAATTCAATTAAATTCTGCATCTACAATATATTTACTCTGCCCTCCTCTGCCCTACCTAGAATTTCAGAACGAAATTCAACGTTCCTTCAATTCATTTCTCCTGCGTCATTTATCCATTTCTCTCTCTCTCTCTCTCTCTCTCTCTCTCTCTCTCTCTACATGTGTATATATATATATATGTGTGTGTGTGTGTGTACATATATATATATATTTTTTAACTAATAACAGATCGAAATGTAAAACAGAAACATTCATAATTGGACCAGAACTCTCTCTCTCTCTCTCTCTCTCTCTCTCTCTCTCTCTCTCTCTCTCTCTCTCTCTCATTTTTCACTAATCCTGGATGTTATTACACTTGATATGAAGGCGGCAAGGATATGATTACCACTCATCGCTGGGCGCCACCATTAGTCACACAGAACTTATATGAGTTTCTCTCTCTCTCTCTCTCTCTCTCTCTCTCTCTCTCTCTCTCTCTCTCTCTCTCTCTCTCTCTCTCTCTAAAAAGGACGTGAAATAAAATCATAAAAATAATTATGTGGAAATGTAGAGGGCATGTTGTTTACACCATCTCACGCAAGTTAAATTCTCATGCAAAATAATAAAAAATGTAATGTCAGCCATTTGGCAGTGTAATCGTGTGACGTAATTTTAGGTTGCTTTCCTGGGCATTGCTAATAATATACAGGGAAGTCACGCTCCTTCCGTATGGCAATGAAAATCCTTGATCAATTTAAATTTACATTCGTGCGACTGAATTGCATCTACCTGCCTCCACATCAAGAAATTTTGGGCTAAGTGCCTGATAAATTAGCGCTTTATAACATGAAGGTCCAGAAACATTATTATTATTATTATTATTATTATTATTATTATTATTATTATTATTATTATATTATTACTATTATTTTATTTTTTTTTTATTTATTTTTTTTTTTTTGAGGTCTATCACAGTCATCCTATTCGACTGGGTGGTATTTATGGTGTGGGGTTCCTGGTTGCATTCTGCCTCCTTAGGAGTCCATCACTTTTCTCAACAAATGCGCTGTTTCTAGTAGCACACTTTTCTGCATGAGTCCTGGAGCTACTTCGGCATCTAGTTTTTCCAGGTTCCATTATTATCATTATTATTATTATTATTATTATTATTATTATTATTATTATTATTATTATTATTATTATTATTATTATTATTATTATTATTATTATCACAATTTTGAATGAGACAACATGAATTTCCAGATACATTATTATTATTATTATTATTATTATTATTATTATTATTATTATTTCAGTAGATGAAACCTATTCACATGGAACAAGCACACTAAAGGGGGCCATTGACTTGAAATTCAAGCTTCCAAAGAATGTTGGTTTCAACCTCCCACCACAGACCCCACAATGCAGCAGTAACTAATCAAGATACAGAGCCAGTCATTTTCCATCGCCCTGGGGGAGACGCCAACCCGCGACATCTGAATGGCATTCCACGACACTAACCACTATACAAGTGGACCAGTAGAGACATTATGTTAGTAAAACTGATGTTAGTACTGTACAACAATTAGTTTATAAACCTCTAAGGATGCTTCTCAACATTTATGACTGAAAAACTGTAATTCGTTTAGATATCACTTGAAAAGATACAAAAGGAGTTCACACCTTTACAAAAGACCATGATCCATAAATATATCAATATAGTGGATTATGAAATTTACGGCGATATACTCCATTTTGACAGCGGCTTTGCTGATGATTATGATGACAATACGGATAGATTAAAAAACATGGATTCAGAATTTTGGTACAGTCATAATTACGCTGGAAAATAAAGTATAAAATTACATGAAATTAACAGCAACATAGAACGTAATGAAACAAAACAATAAGAAGTAATATGTCTAGTGGGGATCCTCTTCACTTCAAGAAATCGACTTAATGAAAAAAAAAAATTAAATGGATGAAATGCAACAAATTACAAAAATCTTCGACGACGGTCAGTGCGGGCATCAATTAAAACGACCTTTTTTTTATCAAGAGATTAAAGTTCCTCTCCTTCGTTCGCCTTCATTCGCAGTCTTCAAGTTTTAAAACGAGGGAAGTTTCAATAGCTTCAGCTTCCATTCCAATATCTATTCTATCCTATCTTACATATGTCCACACACACATATACATACATACATACATATACTATTATACTATTTATTATATATATATATATATATATATATATATATATATTATATATATATTGTAATATATATATATCTATATATTACATATAAATATATATAAACATTATATATATGTTTATATATACATAAACATTATATATAATACAGTATATATACTAAATAAAAAAGTTGTTATACATATACATACGTACAAAAGACCTTCAGTTTATACCTTCATACTTATGCATACACATACAGGTACACGCGCCATAACATATATCCAACAGAGAGAGAGAGAGAGAGAGAGAGAGAGAGAGAGAGAGAGAGAGAGAGAGAGAGAGAGAGAGAGAGAGGCATTGCTCTCAAGGACGAAGTAATGCTAAGTAATATCATCCGTAATCATTAAACGATCAATCACTCCGAGCAGTCAAGTCTGGCCTAAACACATTACACATTCTTCCGGGCAACCTTGCATCAAAGGGGCCACGCACTCGTGACGTCAGAGCTGTCCATTCCCCCAAATATTACCCCTCCACGCCTCCATTGCTCAGTTATCAAGACCTTCAGGGGGAACTCTCGATGACTGTAATTAATCTCAAATGGTGGTATCAATGACGAGAAGGCTGATATACCCATTTGGAGTGCAGGTCTTGAATGAAATTTTAAAAATAAATATATATTAGACATTAAGCTTGTTCGCCCTTGCGGACGAAAACTCCAAGGTCAAGACTGCCTCTACGCCCTCGCGGACGAAAACTCACGTCCTCAAGGACGAAAACTCCAAGGTCAAGACTGCCTCTACGCCCTCGCGGACGAAAGCTCAAGTCCTCAAGGACGAAAACTCCAAGGTCAAGACTGCCTCTACGCCCTCGCGGACGAAAACTCAAGTCCTCAAGGACGACGAAACTCCAAGGTCAAGACTGCCTCCTACGCCCTCGCGGACGAAAACTCCACGTCCTCAAGGACGAAACTCCAAAGTCAAGACTGCCTCTACGCCCTCGCGGACGAAAACTCACGTCCTCAAGGACGAAACTCAAAGTCAAGACTGCCTCTACGCCCTCGCGGACGAAAACTCACGTCCTCAAGGACGAAAACTCCAAGGTCAAGACTGCCTCTACGCCCTCGCGGACGAAAACTCACGTCCTCAAGGACGAAAACTCCAAGGTCAAGACTGCCTCTACGCCCTCGCGGACGAAAACTCAAGTCCTCAAGGACGAAAACTCCAAGGTCAAGACTTCCTGTACGCCCTCGCGGACGAAAACTCAGCCTCAAAGGTCGAAAACTCAAAGTCAAGACTGCCTCCATGCCCTCGCGCGAAAACTCGTCCTAAGGTTGAAACCCAACAGAGACTGCCTTATGCCCCTCGCGGACGAAAACTCAAGTCCCAAGGTACGAAAACTATCAAGACTTCCTGACGCCCTCAGACGATCAAAAACAAAAACCACAAGAGGTTCGGCCTAAGAGGTTATGTATTACCATCCCAGGTAATAAAAACTATCAGTGACACCTGAGATAAAAACAACTACCACAAATAGCAACTCGGATACTCCTTGACAGCGAACGGAAGGGATGTAACCAAGCGTCCTCAATACTCATAAAAAAAAAAAAATTGTGGAAAAGAACGACGTCAAAACGTAATCACATCGGTCATTTTTTTTTCTCTCTCTCTCCCTCTTTCTTTTTCTTTCCATTAAGGCCGACCTCGTCATCTATTTCTCATGAGACTCTCTTTTTTCGGTCTCGGCTGAAAAGGATATTGATTCGTGAAATGCTCTCGAGCCAAGTTTACTATTCTGCGTGAACCGCACAGAGAGAGAGAGAGAGAGAGAGAGAGAGAGAGAGAGAGAGAGAGAGAGAGGCCAAAAGCTCGAACAGGAACACGAAGACTTCCGATGGAGAGAAAACAATTTGAACACGAAGTTTTATTTAAGCAGCGAACTGGACAATGTTTGTTACAAAATTATTGTACCAAGAATACAATTAGAGAGAGAGAGAGAGAGAGAGAGAGAGAGAGAGAGAGAGAGAGAGAGTTCTGATCATAAAGTTATCATACAAATATATAAATGTATTTTGCCTACAAATACTTTAAGATCTTCTTCAACGAAAAATTATAAAAAGGTGACCTATAAACGAATAGCATCGAATAACTTACCTTCCGCTCACACACAACTCATAACAATCAAAGATGGGAAGATTTTTCAATTTTAATAAAAATAATTAAAAAATGCGTCGAAGTTTCTTCGGCGCAATAGAGCTTTCTGTACAGCGTATAATCAAGGCCACCGAAAACGGATCTATCTTTCGGTGGTCTCGGTATAATGCTGTATGAGCCCCGGCCCATGAAACTTTAACCAAGCCGGCCGGTGGCGGCCTGTCTTATATCGTCGCCAGACGCACGATTAGGGCTAACTTTAACCTTAAATAAAATAAAAACTACTGAGGAGGCTTGAGGGCTGCAATTTTGTATGTGTGATGATTGGAGGGTGGATGATCAACATACCAATTTGCAGTCCTCTAGCCTTAGGAGGTTTTACGATCTGAGGGCGGACAGAAAAGTGCGGACGGACAGACAAAGCCGGCACAACAGTTTACTTCTACAGAAAACTAAAAGATGGGAAAGCTCTATACGCGAGCCTACAGGGATACCTATGACAAGTTTACACCAATCTACTACACACACAGACACTCAAAGATACTGGGCCTCTACAAAATAAAAAAAAAATAGAAAATAAAAAAGCCCTAGGCTTTGGCACTTGAAACGACTGAGCTCAAGGTGGAGATGTCCCTGGTGAAAGGACAAGGACGTCTGAAAGCTGCCCTAACCGTTCAGAGGGGTCGAGGGCTAAGGCGATACTAGTCAGCCCCTTCACAGCCACCACTCTTCTCTCAAAAGGATTCGGTCCTGGAGGGGTTTCGTAACGCTGGTGGAAACGCTGCTAGTGGTGGTAGTGGGGGAAGGGACGGTGGTAGTGGTGGAAGGAACGCTGCTAGTGGTGGAAGGAACGGTGGTAGTGGTGGAAGGAACGCTGCTAGTGGTGGAAGGAACGGTGGTAGTGGTGGAAGGAACGCTGCTAGTGGTGGTAGTGTGGAAGGAATAGTGGTAGTGGTAGAAGAAATCATAAAATACCCCAGGGTGAAACCATCAACGTTTTTCCTCCTCGAAGGGATCGGCCGCTACCAATTCTTTTCCTGAGATACCACTGTCAGACAGAAATATGAACCTCGATCTCTTCTAGGCCCTAACAGGGATGGCAATGACTTTTATTGAAAGGCCCCCGAAAACAAACGATGGGCATAAGGGTCCGCCGAAAGCCCCCTTCTTAAGATCTATAAGAGTGGGGCAATCCTACCTTCCATAACCCCTCCCCCCACCACACACATCCTTTCCCTCCCTCCCTCCGCGTCCAGCTCCCCCAGGGTCCAACTCTCCCTACGCCCCCTGACATCCCAGTCAAGAGCTATCGCTAAGGGCAGGGGAAAGCTTCCCTTAAAGCTGAAGGATTTCAGACGGCTGCTGAAATATTCATGATCAGGAAGCTGCACACAATCGTATTTTTAAAGGTAGCGTTCAATCATGCAGCTGCGACGCGACTTTTTTAATGGCCTCTTCATTTCTGAAGACAAATGAATAACTCGCTTTTCTTGGATGCACAGAATTTAATGACAATTTCTCGGGGTCATCTTCTTAATATAATAATAATAATAATAATAATAATAATAATAATAATAATAATAATAATAATAATAATAGGATATACTGGATCTTCAATCCATGACCCCTTCGCATTCAGAAATAATTTCTGACACTATAATTCCTCAAATCGGACTTTTAAAATTCGAAAGTATCCTCTGGCACAGAGGATCTCATAATAACTTAATTCGAGTTTCAGCAATGAATCTGACTAAATTATACATATATATACATATATATATATATATATATATATATATATATATATATATATATATATATACATACATACATACATACATATATATATATATATATATATATATATATATATATATATATATATATTTACATATATATATATATTTTTTATCAACATTTATCACTACAAAGCATTTAAAGTCTGCCCCTTACTTAAAAGCAACAGGGAATCACATAAGAACCTTAATATACCGAAGCTTCAACAATCTTCAATATACGACCATCTCAGCTATACTTATGCCCTGGGTTTTAAATTTTACACTAAACTGACGTTCACACCCATGCGAAGTGTACTGGATCATACAACATCAGGTTAACAGCTTTTGAACTCTGTCATTTAAAATTCCTACAAGAATGTAAGAAAAAAAAAACCATGCTTTTATTATACAAAATTATAATGAGGATCTTTTGGTTTTATTTTTAACCTTCTCTCTGACCTTTCCGCTAAGTATCCGAGCTTCACACTAACCCGAGAAGCTCCTATCAAATGATACCCATTTGGTTTATAAAACCGCGGCAGAAATTGTTATTCCCATCATTGTTTCGAAAGCTTTTCAATGAAAATGCATAATATTTTGTTTACAGGAACACTCGCTACATTTACCAGTGACTGTGCGTACAATAATTACTGTTTCCAAGGTTTTTAGAATTATGAACATATCTATTTTTAGTTTTTGGAGGTGGACCTTCACTAAAAGTCAAATGGCCACTTTTGGCCCTTAGGTATGCGGTTGGGCGGCCATGCCCTAACGTAACTAAGTTCAACACCTAAAAAAAATACTAATAAATAAATAGAATTTTTAAAATCCCACAATATCAGGCGTATCACGACAAGACGATTCCCTGAAAAACTAAATAATTGAAATCCAAAAATAGTTTGGATTCAAATTTTTCTGTTCTTTCATTCTTCTTCTCGACAGACCTGGTTAAATTGAGGCTCTTTTCTCGGAATTTGCATGAACCACGCTAGCTGGCATGAGACACAAGTTAAAAAGAAAATGAATATGATATTATGAAAAAAAGTTAATCGAAATTCAACCGAACATATCCAAAGAAAACTTTTCTATTTTAATTTTTAGTTTATTTACTCAAAGATTTCACGACAACGGACAGAGTATAGGTAGACAGAATATAGGATTTAGGCCAAGGCCAAACGCTGGGACCTATAAGGTCATTCAGCGCTGAAACGGAAATTGACAGTAGATTTGAAAGGTGCAACAGGAGGAAAACCTCGCAGCTGCACTATGAAGCAATTGTTAGGAGAGGGTGGAAAGGAAGATGGACGAAAGAAATTATGAACGGATGTACAATAAAATGAATGAAAGGGGTTGCGCAACTCTCCTACGAAGTTCACGACAATGGATTAATCGAATTTTTATAAGAATTTACGCTTGAAGTAGCATCTTTCTCTACGACAGAGAGAGAGAGAGAGAGAGAGAGAGAGAGAGAGAGAGAGAGAGAGAGAGAGAGAGAGAGGATATTCCCCCATGCACTCTGATTCGAAGTGTTCATTAGTGAAACTGATCACTCCAATAAACTGTATCTGACAGCATAAAAAAACATGAAATTTGTAGCTTGACTACATTCTCCAATGCAAAGGCTAAAACTACTCTACGAATACTGGAAAATGAAATTACTTCATTATGAAATTATAAATATATATATATATATATATATATATATATATACACTGTATTATATACTGCATATATATACAGTACACACACACATATATATATATATATATATATATATATATATATATATATATATATATATATATACTATATATATATATATATATATATATATATATATATATATATATATATATATATATATATATATATATAATAAATCAACACAATCACGTGTGGAACTGAAATAAAAATTCTGAAGATCGAACCAGGAAAGACTGAAAGACCTTTCGTCTGATCAGAAATTTGATACTGAGTGTGTATGTATATAATTTATATATATATATATATATATATATATATATATATATATATATATATATATATATATATATTTATATATATATATATTTATTATATATATATATATATATATATATATATATATATATATATATATATATATATATAGTAGATTTAGGAAGTTAGAATGACCGACAATTCTCAATAATTCTCTGTACCTCTAAATGGAAATGCCGCTTTGTTGATATGACTTCCTCACTTAATATAATGTTATAAAAAAAAAAGCCAATACTGGTTGCTATGAATACCAGGGATCAAGTATACAAGAAACAATGGAACTGTAGCAATGACGCCATTCTGATATTCAGCTATGCACTTCACTTACTTGAACTTGTATCCCTCCCCTTTAACGAGAGAGAGAGAGAGAGAGAGAGAGAGAGAGAGAGAGAGAGAGAGAGAGAGAGAGAGATATGGCGTAGGCAGCACGGAATGACATTCAAAATAAATTCCCTAAACGATTTACATGACTCTCCTCTCCTTCTCGTTTTATTTTTTGAACTTATAATTAAAAGTAAACTTTACCATCTTTTTGTTTCCACGAACAATGTTTGATGGGAACTAGGGAAGTTTAAGAACAAAATATTTTTTTTTTTTTTTGTTATGAGCGTTGGAATAATTTTCCTTCGCAGGGCACGATTTGCATGCATACAAATCCACGATTTTTTACGCTCGCAATGATGTACAGAATATACGTTTGTACAATACATTACACATAAACTAGGAAATAAGGCCATTTATCAATGACATCTGGAAAATTCATATGTGTAGTAAGTGCTTGTGAACTAATCCAATTACGTGCATAAATTATGCACATATTTAACAGTGTTCATTGACTGAACGTGTACGTAAGGTTTTACATATAAAATGCCCACAAGCACATCTGTGATTTCATTTCAAATCATGCATTTATTTGTTTGAACTCATAAACTGCCATTTCCAACATGTATTTGCGCACATAAATTACCTCTATTTATATGTGGCACTCACATAATCCCTTGATCGAGAACACACTTAAAAGAAGCATGTAAAATCCAGCACACAGTACATAACATGTAAAAAGCCAGCAGGCAGAACATAAGAAAAGCCAGCAAACGAACCATGAAATAAAAGCCAGCAGACAGAACATGACATAAGGAAAGCCAGTGGACGGAGCATTACAAGTAAGAAAAGCTAGCATAAGAAACCAGACATAAAAGCCAGCAGACGGAACATGACAGAAATAAAGCCAGCAGACAAAACATGACATACGGAAAGCCACCAGATAAAACATGAAATAAGAAAATCCAGCAGACAGAACATGGCATGAGAAAAGCCAGCAGACGAAGCATTACAAGTAAGAAAATCCAGCATACGAAACATGACACAAAAGCCAGCAGACGGAACATGGCATAAGAAAAGCCAGAAGACATAACATGACAATGAAAGCCAGCAGACAGATCATAATATAATGAAAGCCAGCAACCAGAACATGACGTAAGAAAAGCCAGCAGACAAAACTTAAGAAAAATTAAGCCAGCAGACAGAACATGATATAATTAAAACCAGAAGACAAAACATGACAAAAGAAAAACCAGCAGACAGAACATGTCATAATAAAAGCCAGCAAACAGAACATGACATAAGAAAAGCCAGCAGGCAAAACATAAGAAGAGCGAATGAACGAAGCATAGAAAAAGCTAGCAGACAGAACATGACATAAGAAAAGCTAGCAGACAGAACATGACAAGAAAAGCTAGCAGACAGAACATGACGTAAGAAAAGCTAGCAGACAGAACACGACATAAGGAAAACCAGCAGACGAAACATTACAAATAAGGAATGCCAGCAGACAGAACATGACATAAGAAAAGCCAGCATACGAAACATGACATAATTGAGGCTAGCAATCGGAACATGACATAAAGAGTATATAACGGGGGGGGAGGCCATGATATGATAAAATAAAGCCAGCAGAATATAGCAGGAAGGAAGGTCACGATGAAAGCGCCCGCAGGGGCGTGACAGAGGGTTGCTTTCCTGTACTCACTTGGGTCGTCCGAATTTATCCTTGGGAATGTCGTTGGCCCGGGCGGCGGCTTGCTCCCGCTCCATCAGCATGGTGCGGAAAACCTCCACCTTCTCCTCCACTTCACGTTCGTCGTACCTGTAAACAAAACAAAAAAACACCTGTAAACAAAAGCAACACCTGTAAACACTGTCAAAAAACTGTAAACATCTGTAAACAAAAACAACAACTGTAAACACTGTAAACAAAAACAACGCCTGTAAACGAAAACAACAACAGCAACAACGGGTAAACAACAGAAACCAATCTGACACTTTTTTGCTATATATATTTTATGCAAGTGTTTGAGCCAATCATAAATGCCACAAAAGTTGAATAAGAACGTTAATTTTTTTTTTTAAATTTCCTTATTTATAAGCAAAGAAAACATTTAAAACACTTACACATTTCTATTATGTACTGTACTACATATGATGCCCCGGGTATAAGGCAAATTACACGATTTTATTACACATTACATAATTATACCGCTAGCGTACATCAAAAATATTGATACAACACTAATGTTGTAATCAAAATTAATATTCTATGAAATAAATTTTAATCTAATAATAAATACAATGAGCAATATTATATATATATATATATATATATATATATATATATATATATATATATATATATATATATATATATATATATATATATATATATATATTTCATTATATTTATTATTAGATTAAAATTTACTTCAGAATATCAATTTTGATTACAGTCAGTGCCACAAATTTTGGCAGTTTTTTATTATTGGATTTTATATTATATTATATCTGTATTACTACTGATTACATTATTCGTGGGCTATATATGTGCATATAAATATATATCTATAATATATATATATATATATACATATATATATATATATATATATATATATATATATATATATATATATATATATATATATATATATATATATATATATCAGGATAATATACAAGTCTAAAGAAGTATATATATATATATATTTTTCCCCAATAACATAATCAATAGTAATATAGATAAAATATCACAATATAAAATCCACGTAATCAAAAAACTGCCAAAATATTGTGGCACTGACTTTCTTCCGAAACTTGAAAAGCATTTACACCAAAACAAAACAAAACTGCCCATTCATATGAGTCGAAAAAATTTTATCCCTAAATTAAAGTTCAAAACAACAAATGAAGTAACTCGCATCCTTATGAACATGACGCAAAACTAAAAGCATAAAAAAAATTATATTTGTTTATCCAAAATTACGAAAATAATTGTAAAAAAAAAAAACGGATGAAAAGTCTCGTCGAAAAACATTTTTGATACAACAAAATTGCGAGGAATGAGAGAGCAGTTGGTAAAAAAATACGTTTTAGCCTAAAAAATAACAGGAAAAAAGTAAAATGGTCCAGGTAATTCAATAGCAGAGCCAACTTCTTTAGACACCAACGCCCTTGCTCAAAAAAACGTGAAAAAAATGAGGTATGTGAAATCTTATTCGAATATTTTTACATCATAAAACAACGTGGAAGGTCAAATTACCCAGGCCTGAGTCATTCATCAATCAACTTCTTTTACTCAATCACAACACACACACACACACCTACATACATACATACATACATACATTTATTTCTGTTCCACATACATATATATATATATATATATATATATATATATATATATATATATATATATAACATAATATATATATAGATAAATATCACAATATAAAATATATATAAAAAAACTGGAAAAAATTTGGATGGCGCAACCAAAACAAACAAAACTGCCCATTTGTTTCCTAAATTAAATTCCAACAAATTCTCCTTACCAAAAGCATAAAAAATGTTCCAAAATTACGAAAATAATTGTAAAAAACCTCGAAAAACATTTTTGTTCAAAGTCAAAAAAAAATATAAATGGTCAACGCAATAGCAACAATAACACCAACCGAATAGGACTTTGGTTCCATCATCAAAAACGTGGAAGGCCAATTACCCAGGCCTAATCACGATCATCATAATCATCATTATCCATGTTATACTAAGCGTCAAAATTGCGTCCCTTACTACCTAATCTTTACATATCATCTAAACTTCCTTTTTAAACCCATAACATACAACAAATAAGTTCCCTATTCAGAATTTCCCCAAAAGCAAAAAAGAGAAAAAAATACATAAAATAAAAAAATCCAAGCTTTCATAACAATA
Organism: Macrobrachium rosenbergii; assembly: GCF_040412425.1. Classification (NCBI taxonomy): domain Eukaryota; kingdom Metazoa; phylum Arthropoda; class Malacostraca; order Decapoda; family Palaemonidae; genus Macrobrachium; species Macrobrachium rosenbergii. The sequence continues at coordinate 9,277,929 of NC_089799.1, forward strand.
AAAAAATACAAACTTTCATAATGGAAAAATTCAAACTCTCATAACAATAAAAAATACAAACTTTCATAATAAAAAATACAAACTTTCATAATAAAAAATACAAACTTTCATAACAATAAAAAAATACAAACTTTCATAACAATAAAAAATACAAACTTTCAGAAAAATAAAAAAATACAAACTTTCAGAAAAATTAAAAAATACAAACTTTCATAATAATAGATAAAGACTCATAATAAAAAATTCAAACTTTCATAACAATAAAAAATACAAACCATCACAACAATAAAAAAAATACATAAGTGATGACCTGCTTATCAAACATTCTTAACAGTACGAAAAAAAAAAAAACCTGATGATCCCCTGATACTCATTTAACAGCCACATCAGGTCGGAAAACCCACCCTGACGAGGAAGGTTTCCTGGTAGATTAGCACAAGAAGACAGAGAGAGAGCCAGAGAGAGAGAGAGAGAGAGAGAGAGAGAGAGAGAGAGAGAGAGAGAGAGGCTATGAAAGTCCTTGGAAATAAGGAACTGCAGGGGTACAGGGACGGGAGAGGAAGGAATACAGGAAGTGAACAAGGGAGAGAGACTGTAACGGCCTATTAAATGATAGAGCCAGCGAGAGAGAGAGAGAGAGAGAGAGAGAGAGAGAGAGAGAGAGAGAGAGAGAGAGAGAGAGAGAGAGATAAGGAACCGCAGGGGTACAGGGAAGGGAAAGGAGAGGAATACAGATGACCAAAACAGGCAGACTGTAACGACCTATTATAAATGAGAGAGAGAGAGAGAGAGAGAGAGAGAGAGAGAGAGAGAGAGAGAGAGAGAGAGAGAGGGACTCCTTCTTTTCATAGGCCAATGCGGATGTCATTTGGACACAGGTAAGCTACCTGCATTCACGGCAGGAAGGTGAGACCTGGGAGGAAAGATCTACCTGCCCAAAATTGGGTTGTAATGAGATCTACAATGAACCCTCTCCGTTACTATCATCATCATCATTATAGTGTAATAAAAACCCAAAATTATATAGTAAATTGGATTATTATGTAAGAGTGAATTTTTCTTACACAAATGTTTTTCACGAGATTGTGAATTTCTTAGCATTATTATTATTATTATTATTATTATTATTATTATTATTATTATTATTATTATTATTATTATTATTATTATTATTATTATTCTTTAAAAAAATCTGTAAAATACATTAGGTTAATTCTTGTTGGAGTAGTTAACCAACTTACCTGGCACTGCAACTAGAAGTTACCCTCAACTGAAATCTTAAAAATATAAAAAACACAAACCAAATACTAACATATGGACTGTAGAACCTCAAAAGTTGAAGCGAAGATGCAACGCATTACTACCCTAAAACAACTCACCTTGTATTTTAGTAATTTATTTATATTTCATCTATTAATTTAATATTGTTTTTATAATAACTGATCTCTTCTTTCTGTACTTCCTGTAATTATATTTCCTGTTATTATTATTATTATTATTATTATTATTATTATTATTGTTATTATTATTATTATTATTATTATTATTATTATTATTATTCAGTATATGAAACCTGTTCATATGGAACAAGCCCACAGGGGCCACTGACTTGAAATTCAAGCTTTCGAAGAATATGGTGTTCATTAGGAAGAAATAACCTCTTTCAAATGAGCACCATATTCTTTGGAAGCTTGAATTTCAATTCAATGGCCCTGTGGGGCTTGTTCCATATGAACAGGTTTATACTGAATAATAATAATAATAATAATAATAATAATAATAATAATAATAATAATAATAATAATAATAATAATAATAATGACTCTTTCTGAGCACGCAGGATAATAGACCGGTAGTTACCTTCTCTATACTAGAGAGCATTCTTCTTCCTCACATCAATTTCCAGTAATCGAGTCTTCATCCTGAGATTATCAATTCTCGAGTCAACTTCCAGAGATTCAATCTTCTTCGTAGGGTAATCAATTTAAGCCAACGTTCCTGGAAAAATCTGCCGAGTCACGAGGAACTGGTTCTTCCGCATAAAAATATTCAGGCTCGGCAATTCCTTCATTTCACGGTTCAATTTCATACCTCCGCACGATTACCGTATTACACATTTATTGTAGTTTATACTTGATATTCATTCACTATTAAATACGCTCTAAGGAAACAATCAGAATGATTTATCACCATAAACAATCCTTATTTTTTCTCTAATGGATTCCCAAGTGGAACAAATTTACTATGTTTTTCACTAGCCATGAAGCAGTTTCATTGATGCTACTGAAGTATTTTAATAATATTTAACATACAACACGTCTAATTTCATAGATTAAAAAAATAGGACCAATATATCTAGTTGTATATAGAATAAAAATAATTGAACAGATTTACTCCACTGAAAAAGAGAGATGGCCTGATATTCTTCTAAACGCAAATTAAGTTTCCGAATCGCTCTGTTTTCACAGATGTCTAATCCAAAGTTATAGTTATAATCTCATAAAAGTAGCAAGTTTACGACCCATGAAATATGAAGTTATGATGAGTCTGAAACACGAAACCAAACATCCATTCTGTTAACGTAAAACGACTCACAATGTTATCTCTTCGCATAAAATAATAAAATTAATAACAATAACATAGACAAACTCATCTTTGAGGAGGTTTGTAATTTGCCATGTCAAATCCCCAAAAGAAGAAATTTGTATTTACCGTCTATTTCCAAGAGAGACTGCCTGCTTACATTGCAATAATAGTAGAAGTAGTAGTAATTGTAGTAGTATTACAAAGAAATTCACAATCTCGTGAAAAATCCACAATTACACAGTAAACTACACTACTACGTAAAATACAAAAGCAGGTGTTCGAAAGTCTTTGCTTTTGTATTTTACATATAATCGAGGATTATATGTAAAATATTTTACTATATAATTTTTATAATTATATGCAAAATATTTTATTTTATAATCGTGGATTTTTATTACGCAAACTGTAGTAGTATTAGCATTAACAGTAAGCATTTTATTCAAAATGTATTTAAATATTAAAAAAGGACGATTGTGTGGACTGTTAAGCCACCGACAGTACGGCATTTAATTTCAAAATACATGTGTGGGGTAGGCGTGTTTGCTGCCCCCCCCCATCCCCGCTCCCGCCCCCAACACCAACACCCGGGGGGTCGTCCACCTACTCCCACGCAGTTTCACGCCCAGTAAACATCAACCCCGTGCTTTTTTTTTTTAATGCTTCCAGGTGATAACACTACGTTCAGAGATCGCGGTGTTTTATATATATATATATATATATATATATATATATATATATATATATATATATATATATATTATATATATAAATGGGTGGCTGACAGGCAAAGTGAGAAATGCTTTTAATTGAAGCACGGCGTTTGCCCGAGAGGACAAAAAAAAAAAAAAAGAAAAACTTATACGCCATTCCTCGTTGTACCTTCCATCGAATAATATTCGTTTCCTTCAAAAACATTATTTGTAGCTTTTTCTTTTTATTTATGTCATATTATCCATATTACTTTGTTATTTATAAGGCGGACGCCAAAGAAGAAAATACTAAACTACTAGAGATTCAGGGCCTCTGTAACACGGTTTTTTCGCAATAACTTTTTATCTATGCATTTCATAAATATAACGCTTATTCAGAATACACATTATATCTACACATAAATTTTTACTGTATTCTGCATTACGTAGGTTGAATAAATTTGGTACTTATAATGTAAAAGTGACTTTTTTGAAGACGGGCCAGCTTACTCAGAGAAAAGGTTTCGAACGCACTCGTTACGTAACTTATGACAGCATTTCTTCCCTCTTTCTCGGTGGATGATTGGCTATACGTAACGAAGGCTAGACCTCTGGCAACAATGACATAAAAATTTAAATACAAGCAAAGCAGTACACCTTTATAACTCTGAAACCTCTTCACTGATAATTGTCATAATGAACAAACCAACAAAATATGTTAATAAATACAAAAACAATTCAATTATTAGTCTAACTCCCAAAATAAGTTTCCTAAGAAATTACAGTCTCCTTTATAGGTCACAATCAGATTAACAAGATGTAGGGAGTAGTTGGGAATTTTCAAAACCATAGTAGACAAGCTTGATTTGATAACTGCTATATCCAATGTCAAGCAATTTTTATTTATTGGCTATCTACCTATTTACTGAAAAAAAAATAGCCGGTACCGTATTTTGGCTTTAAACCTTCACCAATAATTATCGCAGAATGATGACTTCATGAGGCTCCACCCACTTTGGCCTCGTTATAATTCAGTATAACACTGAAGGCTACCATGGGCATTGTTGGATTAGAAAATTTAACTTCTGGCTATAAAAACTCATTTCTCGAGTAGTTGTAAGAAGTGCAAAATGATCCTCAAGGATCCCAGCAGTTGGCCTAAACGTTTAATTCATGTATATTACTGCTATTACTACTGTTGTGGCACTACTGCTACAGTAGTATTACTACGCTAGCACAGATACCCCACGCACATCTATGTATCGTTCCGCCATTCATAAAGTCTTTGTCATGTTTTTTCACTGTGCAATAACCCATGGCCTCCTCAGAAATTAAGTCGTTGGTCTGCTGGAGATTTTAGCACATATAAGCTTGTATTTACTTTGGATAAAAATCTTATTTTAACAAAAATAGTTATATAAAAACTGTTTACATACAATCTCTCTCTTTCTCTCTCTCTCTTGGTGGCATAGTGAATAGTTAATGGAAATGTTCAAAATCCTCAATGACATTACAAGTATTATAATCAAGTTACGCTAAATACAAATCAGACCATAAACATTGGATTTAAACTAGAAACTGAATAATTACCTATTCAGGCTATAGTAAGTATGGCCACGGGCTTTCTCTTGATTGTATAAAGTTGCAAGTCGTAAGACAAATGCAGTTTTGCAACCACGGGGACAATTCCAAATCCTGTTAGCCATTCTTGACTGCTATGGGTTTCAGAGCCGATGGAACAAGGTGAATGAGTTTCTGTCTGGTGGATGGGCGGGGCAACATTTCGTCAAACGGTGTTTACCTTGCTTACGTAATGAATGTTTTTCGACTCTTGGCTCGTAATCATTGGCCGTGGCGTCGGCTAGATAATTTTTACTCTATAAAAATTAAAACTATCGGGTTTAGGTTATTGATAATGTTGACAAAATTTGTGTGTGGTTGTAAAATATACATATGTCAACTTTCAGCTACATCCGATGCTTTGATAAGGAGCAAAGTTCAAAAAACCGTGTTACAGAGGCCCTGAATCTCATAGCAGTACCTTTGACAAAACAGAAGCCACTTAAGTGAACAAAATATAAAAATAAACCTAACGCAAAAAAATTAATAAAATATACCCATTAAACATAAATGAAAGAACACTGTACACAAAACAAACCCGCACAAAAAAATATAGACTGGTTAATTTATATATTTAAGGCAAACATGCCGAGCTCTGGGGACGAAGAAATATAGAGCGGGAGAAATATTAATTCACATAATTCAGTTACCACTTTAGAGGACTTCACTAAAGCAAAGCCCGAGGATTAGACAGACAGATATCATTTAAAAGAAAAAAAAAGTGGATCTGACTCACAAGGGCATAAAAATCTTCCAAGACGAATTATGAAGATTTTCACTCCAAAAAAGGACAATAAAACCAAAAAAATTTCTCCGCGTGGCGTAAAGAATTTGGGTCAATTATTACAAATCTTTCGAGTTTCTGATATTCCTTGACGATTAAATCGAGACCTAAAGAATAACAGTTCTTTAGATCTTGATTCACAGGCTAGGATAGACGCACTAAAGCAGTGGTTCTTAACCTTTTTCAACGTATGCGCCCCTTTCAAATCAGCAGTCAGTTCTAGCACCCCCTGAATTGCTGAAATAAAAAAAAAGCTAAAATACAATAATAATAATAATAATAATAATAATAATAATAATTATTATTATTATTATTTATTTTATTGTCATTTTTTGAAGAAAAAAATAACATGCGTATATACACAAATACATTTTGCTTTAATTCTTCATAGGCATCCTCGCACCCCTTAGAAACCGGTTTCGCACCCCTGGTTAAGAACCACTGCACAGAAGGGAGTGGGAGGAGAAGCTCACACGTGGCATTTTCGAGGGACAATAAAATAAAATACCCTTGCAATTGCAAATTGGATATAACCCATCATCACTCGGCTCGGCATATTACAGTGCACGAAATGCATGGACGTAATTATTTTTATCATTTTATTCTAATGATAGCATCCGTTTAATGCGGAGAGTCATGCAATGCCGAAATAAAGACGGTTAAAGCAATCCAGTTAATTTCCCTTTAATTTTAAGGGTTGTTCCCATGGGTACTTTTATGCCTAATTACCAATTTACCTGGTTATTAGGAATGATCGGTGTTTTACTTAATCCTCCTTCTGCTGTCTTGTTATTTTCGAAAGCATTCGCATTTTTTCTTATCTTCGTTCCATAGTTTTTTTATTCGTATGTATAAATGCGTCAAAATGTCACTGTCTATAGCAGTGGTTCCCAACGTGGGGTGTACGCCCCACCAGGGGGGTAATTTGAATTTCAAGGGGGGCAATTCGAGAATGTTTAAACCAAGTTAATGGATTTATAGGCTTCCTCCACGTGAGTTTATAAGAATTACAGTATATATACGTACATCACCACAGGGGGCATCAGGATTTCCAAGTATGAATGTTTCTGTCTTCCCTTTTGATCTGTTATACGGGGAACTATGAGAGAGAGAGAGAGAGAGAGAGAGAGAGAGAGAGAGAGAGAGAGAGAGAGAGAGAGAGAGAGGACCGGTCCAAATGTGAATGTTTCTGTTTTCCATTCTAATCTGTTGTCAGGGGAACTGGCACAACGTATTAGGTTAATCAATCACCGTCAATCCCAAAGGAAAAAAAAAACCTTGAAATGATCATAGAACCTCCAAATGTTTGACGCCGATGATGAATCACTATTTTAGAGAGGGTTTGTGCCAGTGGTGAAGCACTGATTGCATCAAGGCGAGTCACCTGAATTTTTCAAGGTATTTGCCTTTCCACGAAGGCAAATACCTTCATACGAAATGACAGTCTTTGAATAGTTGTATTACTCAGGGCTTAAATGACAGTATTTTAGTAGGTTTTACACTCACGGCTTAAAAGATATAGATTTTACACTCAGGGGTCAAATGATAGTATCTGAATAGTTTCTTACACTCAAGGTTGAAATGATCTATAGTTTTTACACTCAGGGGTCAAATGATAGTATTTGAATAGTTTTCTTACACTCAGGGCTTAAATGATCTATAGCTTTTGAACTCAGGGCTTACATGATAGTATTTGAATAGTTTTCTTACACTCAGAGCTTACAAGATTTATAGATTTTTCACTCAGGGGTAAAATGATACTATTTGAATAGTTCTTTACAATCAAGACCTAAATGATTTATAGCTTTTACACTCAGGGCTTACATGACAGTATTTGAATAGCTTATACATTCAGGGCTTAATTGACAGTATTTGAATATTCTCGAGCCTCGTACTGTGCGACACTAAGTGAATACTGACGACACTTAGTGAATGACATTATCTGAATGTGTGGCCCCCAATTCATTCATAAATCATTACAAAAAAGGGTCACAATAAGGAATGTGAGTGGTTTTTTTTTTTTTGTAAACAGTATACTGTGGTCTATAACACTTAAACTGAAAAAAATTAATACATAAAAATTGGAAATGAGATTTTTCTGTCCATCCATATACGTGGCCATACATGTAGAAATTACGTATGCACGTAAATATTCATAATAAAACAATCTCAAATTGTGAGTTCAGAGCCAGCAAGACACAAAAACAAACAGACAATCAACAAAAGGAAAACAAAAAGATTAAACACGCACGGAAAATCGAGTTTCTCTTGTTCTCTGATATCCTACCAAACCTTCCACAACTGAGAGAGAGAGAGAGAGAGAGAGAGAGAGAGAGAGAGAGAGAGAGAGAGAGAGAGAGAGAGAGAGAATTACTTTAAAACAGTACGGCGTGCATCTGCAATGCGTTTTGTTGTAGCTGTCGTGTCCTATGCATTTTCAACCTTACTTGCAAAGTGACGTGTATAATCGATGTATCAGTCATTGTGACTGATGTGGCTGAACAATAAAAAATATGCGTAAAACGACATGGATAAAAAAAATGTATGCATTGCGGACTCTGCAGATTCTACCACTGACACAGAATCAGACATTACCGTAAAGACAAACCTAGTGATCGTTTTCAATTCGTAAGTAAACTATCTCGAACAATGCGAACGTCTTCCTTTGGAAAATAGAAATGTCAGATGGCAGGCTGAGGAGAAGAATATCAGAGAGAGAGAGAGAGAGAGAGAGAGAGAGAGAGAGAGAGAGAGAGAGAGAGAGAGAGAGAGAGAATTTTTCAGTGGTATAGCATTCCACTCATCTTTCACAACAGAAAAGAATGAAAACAGTCACAAAGGTGATTTTTTAAACTTTTTTTTTAAGTGGACAAGACATCTGGGTGTTCAGATTAACCATTAACAATCAATCATTCTTTCCTTGTCTCTTCCTAAACAAAACCACCAAGAAAATATAAAGGATGACAGAAAATTCTGACGAAAAAAAAAAAAAAATAGACCGGTAACCTGATCTTGCTAACAAGTTATATACAACTATTTTTTTTTGCTAAAACTTGTATAGAAAATAGTGACGTCCCTCCCCTAACCAACTAATAAGCTTTGTTTTATTTTTCTTTGCTTAATTGAAGATAGTACTTCATCAATGAAGCATGATGATTTGTTTAATGGAAGATAGTACATCACCACTGAAACATAATGAGATGTGAAGCATTCCGCAGGGAAAGTTTCAGTAGGATAGAGTCCTACTGAAGCATTCCCTCAGGAATTTACTTTTAGCCCCTAATTACCCAAAATGCAAGGACATGATACGAGCCTTCCTTTAGTTGTGAAGTGACAAGAAGGATAACCACTTAAAAGACCTCACCACAGACAAATGGAGTAATGACAAAAAATATAACGAAATTAATATGCAGAAAAATGGTTCAGGCATTAGGAAAAATCAATTATCAGAATCATACACAAAAGATCCTATACACAAATACTTCAAAATGCAGGGGTTCCTGTAAAGCACCATTAAGTTTTATGTCGCCTTTGAACGCCATAAGGAAATAAAGTGCAACAAAAATAATTAAAAAATATGATAAATCTCTTCTGCTGAGGAAGCTCCAGTGTAGAAAGTGATTTAATCCCAAATTGTGGCTATCACTTTCACTCTGCAGTCACATGCGCGTTTCCGTTTATCGTGGCCACACATGCATGACCATATTCCTGCATTTCCTATAAACACTCCATTCACTTAAGCCCCGCCAGCTTCCATAAAACTGGAGGCTAACCCAGTTCCTCTAAGCTCCAGGGAGTCCACTTTCGCCTCGACCCCGGCACAGTGAATCAAGACAAGTCCCCGACGTGATGAGACCCTGTACCGAACTTGTTATCCTATTAATGCGCGCTCTCTCTCTCTCTCTCTCTCTCTCTCTCTCTCTCTCTCTCTCTCTCTCCTAGATCCTGCATATTCATTTTCTCTCCCAATGCCAGCCATCAACTGAACGAATTCACAACTCAAATGCTCTCAAAAAAGTTGTTATTTTGATCGGATTTTTTCTGTTATAGAAAGAGGAGATATTTTTGTCTTGCTCTACTGGATCATAATGTTTCCAAAGTTGCGTGGATACTAAAATAAAGAGGAGAATATCCTCTTCTTACTGAAAGGATTTCCATATCATAGAAATTTTCGTAGGATTTTTCTATATGGGAAATATTTTCTTTTTACTTTTCATCTTCATTTAAGACATCCTTCTACAACAAGGAACCCTTAGGATGGGCATTTTCTGGCTCTTACTGAAGGAACTAGAACAACCACATTAATTGTGATGGAATAAAAGACAACTACAGTTAAAGACATAAAGAGTAAATGCTCATCCAGAGAGAATTCTTCATAAAAAATAACAAAAACATACGACCAGTGTTTAAGATAATATATGCAAAACAAAGAGTCCGCACTTCAGTCTCAACAGCAAGGCTGACGCGCGAAAAGAACACCACACAGATGGAAATAACCACATTACCCTTTGCACCGCTGCTAAAGTTTCGGCATAAGGATTCGACTGCAAAGTCACAAAGTACGATGGAAAAACTGCTTGGCCTCAGCGAGACCTGCCATAAAATGCGAGGCCAACTTGGGTCATAAGGAAGTTATTACGTGAAAGAAGCGTATTCTGGAAAATGAAGAGAAAAAAAAGAAAGTTTTATATATATTGTGGTCTCCGAGAAACCACGGGGAAGAGTGAACTACGCTGAAGCTTAGGGGTTTATTTTTATTATTTTTATTACGGAGATAAGACCAAACTGGGAGTAGAAGGGTGAGGAGAAATTTGTACCTCCAACACGTAAAGAATGGAATGGAATATAAAATTTAGGCCAAAGGCCAAGCGCTGGGACCTGTAAGGTCATTCAGCTACGAAAAGAAAATTGAAAGTAATAAGGTTTGAAAGATTTAACAGGAGGAAAACCTCGCAGTTGCACTATGAAACAATTGTTGCAAGAGGGTGGTAAGCATGATGGAAGGAATAAAATATGAACAGAGGTACAGTAAAAGGAATGAAAGGGGCTGCAGTTAGGGGCCGAAAGGACGCTGCAAAGAACCCTCTACCAGATCCAACACGCAGGGATATATATTGTACATAGAATCTCCTTGTCACTGTTTACCAGCCACCGTGTAATTGTTATAACCACAATGCCCTCTTGACTTCTCGAATTCTTCACACTTTCTGGATACGCTTGTCACTATAAAGCATTGGATCCTAATACAAGAACATAAAGTAGTTCTGACGTCCATACCAGGATTCGAACCCACATCCGGAGTATCAAATCGTGGTCTCGTGGTCAGGTTACGTAACCTCGTTTTAATACTACGAACGACAGAATTACTTCATATACTTTCCCTTGGATCTCAGGCTTTGCAGTGACAATCGTATAACTAAAAATGTGAAGAATCCGAAAAGTTTAGAGGGCATTGTGTTTATTACAATGACATACATGAGGACATACTTCAGGAAAGCAAATACTATTCCCTTTAAACAAATAAATAAAACCACAACGTTGCGTACCATCAACAACTTCTTCAGGGATCCTTCCCAGAATCCAGGGATTTGCCGTTATAAATAAACCCCCGAAATTGGCAAGAGGTTTCAATGCGCCATTGTCAAACGTGACTTGACACAAAGGGCAGGAAATATACGTGCGCTACCCAGTCTCCTCCTGGAGAGGATGCTAGGGCCATCTACCCCGCCAACCCAACACCCCTCTCTCTCTCTCTCTCTCTCTCTCTCTCTCTCTCTCTCTCTCTCTCTCTCAGCTCACACGACCTCTACAGGAAGGAAGAACCCAAATAAAACGGTAATTCTATAGCCGGCTTCCCTTCCCTTCTTCCCATTCATTCTGGGCATGTTGACTTTGTTATACGTATTTTCTTTCTTCTTTTCTACCCCTCAGGCTCAGTTAATCACCCCCTCTCTCTCTCTCTCTCTCTCTCTCTCTCTCTCTCTCTCTCTCTCTCTCTCTCTCTCTCTGCGAGCACCTTACTAAAATTAGCCTTTTAATTTTGATATCATACAGAAATTTTCAAATCAGCTATTTCATATTCTTTAATATTGTATGACCAAACTACAGGTTTCTCTCTCTCTCTCTCTCTCTCTCTCTCTCTCTCTCTCTCTCTCTCTCTCTCTCGTACCTTACTAACCTTTTACCTTTTTTAATCCTTTATTCAAAAACATACCAAAAAGGCTATTTCATCATCTTTAATATTGTGTAAGAACTCATTAGGTTTAATCTATCCACAATACAACGCCGTCCATTTGCTAAATCATGAACCTTTAACGAGGAGAGAGAGAGAGAGAGAGAGAGAGAGAGAGAGAGAGAGAGAGAGAGAGAGAGAGAGAGAGAGAGAATGATAACTGACTGATTTATGGCGACTAAAACTGTCGTCACAACATCTAGGTTGAGATCGCCTAGTTATGAGCTGGATGCGCTACCACTGAGCAAAGAAGCCACAGAGAGAGAGAGAGAGAGAGAGAGAGAGAGAGAGAGGTAAGCACAGGATATAACACCCGCATATATGACCAGAAATGCGCCAAGGACTAATTTAAACAATGGGCGTTTTCGCACGCAAAACGAAGCTTGAATTCATTACTGTCAATACATGAATAACAACAACAATAATAATGATGAAAAAAAATTTTGAATTTCTATTTGAATAATTATTCGGACGTTGTTTGCTTCAGCTATTAATGAAAATTATGTTTTAAAGGTATGCGTGCTTTCACAGCAACCATTGTTTGTTTGTGTGTGTGTGTGTTTGTTTGTGTTTGTGTGAGAGAGAGAGAGAGAGAGAGAGAGAGAGAGAGAGAGAGAGAGAGAGAGACTGAATTTACCAATGCACTTCTGTGTGTGTGTGAGAGAGAGAGAGAGAGAGAGAGAGAGAGAGAGAGAGAGAGAGAGACAGACAGACTGAATTCAACAATACGAGTCTTTTAAGAAAAAAAATATAAAAACACAATATTAATATAAAATCTGGCGAAGAACGTAACGAAGTGACCAGGCAAAAAAAACAAAACTTGCAACTTCTTACAAAAACATAGCAACCAATTCTTAAAAATAAATTCCACCCACTTCTTACAAACACAGAAACCTGTTCTTTAAAAACAATGCATCCACTTCTTAAAAAACATAGCAACTAGTCCTTAAAAAAAAAAAATAGCACCCACTTTTAAAAAACATAGCTACCAGTCCTTAACAAACAAAAAATTGCACCCATTTCTTAAAAAACAATAGCAACCAATCCTTAATAAAGTAAAAAAAAAAAGCACCCACTTTAAAAAACATAGCAACCAGCCCCTAACAAAAAAAATTGCACAAACTTCAATAAAAACATAGCAACCAGTTCTTAAAAAAATGCTTCCACTTCATAAAAAACATATCAACAAGTTCTGAAAAAAATGCACCCAATTCATGAAAAACATAACAGCCAGTTCTTGAAAAAAAATGCACCCACTTCATAAAAAAAAGCAATTAATTCTTTAAAATAAATGCACTCACTTCGTAAAAAACAAAAACATAACAACCAGTTCTTAACAATAAAAACTGCACCCATTTCCTTAAAAACCATAGCAACCAATTCTTTAAAAAGACAGTCACCAATTTTTAAAAAAATAGCAACAAATTCTTAAAACAAATAACAATCAATTCTTAAAAAAATAGTAACCATTTCTTAAAAAATTGCAACCAATTCTTAAAAAAAATAGCAACCAATTCTTGAAAAAAATAGCAACCAATTCTTTAAAGAAAAATGCACCTACTTCATGAAAAACATAACAACCAGTCCTCAAAAAAAAAAAAAAAAAAAAACAGCACCCACTTCATAAAAAAATAATCCTCACCATGTATCTGCAACAGAAATCAACCGAAAGGAAAATCCTCGAGTAAAACAATCCCGAACCTTTACATAATGAAGAGAGGAAGGGAAAGAAGAATCTGATTTCGAGTTCCGATAATCAATGGGAGAAGTACGATGCCAAGGTGGGAAAGGAGGGAGGGAGGAGGGAGGGAGAGAGGGGAAGGGGGAATGAGAGGGGATGAGAATTGGTAAGACACTAGATGAGGATCAGTCTCCTTATCCAGCTTCATCTCCACTGACCTCAGGTCATGTTGGGTTGCCGTAAGTGAGCCATTCACAAAATCAGTCAAGAAGTCAATGAATGAATTCAGTTATACGATGGTTCAGGGCTACGATAAGTGGCACGTTCAGCAAAATATACACACGTCACTTTCTCCTCGTGGCATGAAGGGCAACTCATTCAACACTGACCGCAGTCACTTAATTCAAATAAAAAAAATTATAGCAAGAATATTTAAGTGGGTCTTTCTATTAAGCATCAGAATATCCTTAAATACAGTTCAGTGTTGCTTTTTCTTAATATAAAAGGAATTACTAAATGTCCAAAACACTTGGGTGTTCGAGGTAGCAAAAAATCAAATTAACTATATATATAATATATATATATATATATATATATATATATATATATATATATATATATATATATATACAGTATACAGTATATATATACATATGATATATATATATATGCATAATATATATATATATATATATATATATATATATATATATATATATATATATATATATATATATATATTATATATACAAAGTTAGCTCCTACTTACTACCCTCACCCTCATTAAACTTTACATCCTCATCAACCTTCTCCCTCCTCCTACACCTCCCCACCCCCCAAAAAAGCCCTTCTTTCCCAATAACCACTTGGAATGTAACCCGACTATAGCTCACGACCACCAGAAAAGAGAGAGAATCCTTACAAGAGCTGCACACATCACTCTCGACAATAAAGATTTTGTTTCAACAGGGGAAGACTTCAAGTGACTCGCTCTCTTCATCGCGCGGTTCATTTCCTATATAAAATAATAATAACAGAGGATGTTGTTGTCCAGTGGCATGAAGATAAAAGAGAACAGAATATTGAATTTAGGTCAAAGGCCAAGCGGTGGGACCTATGAGGTCATTCAGCGCTGAAACGGAAACCGACACTAACAAGGTTTGAAAGGTGTAGCAGGAGGAACACCTCGCAGTTCCACTATGAAACAAATGTTAGGAGAGGGTAGAAAATAAGATGGAAAAAACAGAACATGAACGGAGGTATAGTAAAATGAATGACAGGGGTTGCAGCTAGGGTCCGAAGGGACGCTGCAGAGAACCTTAAGTAATGTCTACAGTGCACCGAATGAGGTATACTGACAGCACTAACCCCCTTACAGGGAAGGCATGAAGATGACGCCTTTCTAAAATTAAATAATTCTCTCTCGCGACCATGAAAATGTTTAGGTAATCAAGAGATGTTTTCATTTGTTGCTGCAGTGGACAGAATCACCATTAAAGATCAGGAGGCAAGAACACTAAATAAAAGACAATATTAACAACAACTGCTTTCCTCTCCAAAAATAACTAAGAACGGCGAGCTACTGGTAGAATGCAGTAATCCAGAAAAATCAATTATCAGAGAGACAGAGAAAACTCTATACAAATCAATTGCAGCTGATGCAGCATCACCTTCAATACGACGTTTAAAAGAGGCTCTGCTACCTATATACAATAAGAAGAAGAAGAAAAAGAAGAATAAGAAGAAGAAGAAGAAGAAGGGTCAAACATAAGAGAGTGATCTGAATACAGAGAACAGTTCAAGGCCAGAAATTCTATCCAGAGAAAACCTTACAAGTGCAGAAGCAACAACTAACGCAAGAACCAAGACTTTTCATCTACTAAAACTACACCAAGAGATAATTAAAACAGGTATTTCAACATAGAGAGACTCCTTATAACATGTTAATTTACCACGGACCTTGAGTACTGGCAGTCAGAGCCTTTACTGAGCAATATATCTGAATAAATTGAAGCCTTTACTGAGCAATATATCTGAATAAATTGAAGACTTTTCTGAGCAATATATCTGAATAAATTGAAGCCTATTCTGAGCAATATATCTGAATAAACTGAAGCCTTTACTGAACAATACAACTGAATAAACTGGAATTGGAATATGAGGCCATTCAGTGCTGAAAATAAAGTTGAAGCGATCGTTAGGAGAGGGTGGAAAGTAAGATAGAAGAAAGAGAATAAAAACGGAGGCACAGCAAAAGGAATAAAAGGGGTTGCAGCTAGGGGCCGAAGGCACGCTGCAAAAAACCTGAGTAATGCCTCCAGTGAATATATCTCAATAAAGGTTTCCAAACCTGACGGTGACTCAGCCTTTTCGTAAATGATTTCCAAAGGTGCTACCATAAATGACGTACAGTTTCTGAAGCAGTTGTAGCGCATAATTTAGATATAATAATGTTAGGCTTGTTTCAGTGGCGTCACGCTGGATATCTCTTGTCTGGTGAGCTAGTGCCACATAAGATTTACTTATTTGTTCCATAATGTGGACTGCGATTTTAAGCAGAGAGGAACTCGTTTCATAATAAAAACAAAATCTTAACACGCATGCGCAAGAAAAACCAACTGACCTACAAAACCAGTCCATAAAAAAACTTAAGACGTATCTTATCTACATTTTCTAATCACAATGAACAAAATTTAATACACGGTAGAAGAATGTCTACAATGATAACCAACCCAATATTCACTGACCAAACCAAAACACAAACAGATCAGGTCACCAAACGGGGTCAAGAGTATGGCAAAGTCCGGCCTCTTAAACAGAGAAAAGCTAAAAGAAAAAAAACACACACACACACACAAACACATAAACTCGGTCAATCGCCAAGTGGTGTCTTGTCCGTCCGACTTCTGATTTAGATTCAAAAGAAAACTCATCGCCTCAGAAGTACACACAAATTTATGTCTCTCTCTCTCTCTCTCTCTTACGGCTCAACAGTCTCATCGTTTAATTCTCTTTCTCTCTCTCTCTCTCTCTGGCTCAAAAGTCTTCTCATTCAGTTCTCTCTCTCTCTCTCTCTCTCTTCTCTCTCTCTCTCTCTCTCTCTCTCTCTCTCTCTCTCTCCTCATTCAGTGCTCCATTAAATAACAAAATCGTTCGAAATATATTCAAATAAGGTTTCCACTCTGGGACTTCCAATTTCTCTTCTGTTTCTGTACATAATTTACTAGTATAGGACAGAGAGAGAGAGAGAGAGAGAGAGAAATTGATTCAATACCATCCTTAGTCCCTCCTCTCCCTCCCCCCCAAACCACAGAGTTCCTACTCCATTCAAGAAAACGAAAAAAGAAGAAGAAGAAAAATGGGACGCCTCTCGCGACAGCTTTCAAGAGAAGGAAACAGCCCGAGTGTGTCCTTGAAGCAAGAAGACAAATTAAGCTAATGACACGGGTGCCGTAATTGTAAAGGCTTCATTCGATCATCCGTACGAGAAACACTTCAGTCTAAAGGAACTAATGAGTGCCTCCACACTCGAGTGACTTGAATTAGTTACTAAATGTTACACACCAATATTCTTTTCAGACGCAGGCACGGGTGCTAGCACAGACACGCACGCACCCACACACACATACACATACATATACATATACATGTACATATATATACATATACATATATATATATGTATTATTATATATATATATATATATATATATATATATATATATATATATATATATAGTATTTATATACACATTTATATATATATATATATATATATATATTATATATATATATATATATATATATATATATATATATATATATATATATATATATATATATATATATATATATAAGGAGAAGCCACGGCCTTGAAAAATGACATGTGTCATGAAACGCATCAGCAACAAAATTTGTAAGAACAGAAGTCTTCATTCCCTGTTCCTTGAGATATATATATATATATATATATATATATATATATATATATATATATATATATATATATATATATATATATATACCCCCTCCAGATAGGAGGAGGGGAGTCTCTTTGAGGAAAATAAAAACACAGTTTCTGACACACTCATACTACAGAATCCCATGAAACTGTAAATCCGTCTCAAGTATGTAATCCCTATAACAAGTAGCGAGGATTTCGTCGGATTTCTTCATTCAAACGATGGCTGAACAGCCTCTCCAGCGAAGAAGGATGGTAGGATTCAAGGACGAAAGGAGGCTGTGAGTCCCAGGATTATGAGGCGAAGAGGGTGCCATCAGAATAAGAGCAGATGGTGTGAACATCTCAAAGAGAAATAATGTCTGAATAATTAGAGTGTGTAGGCTACAGATGAACTATGCATTACAATTTTGCTTAGGAATAATCCTGCTTTCTGTCCATTACTTATGGCTGATGCTAAATTTAATATATTCAGTTGAGTATCAAAAAGATAATATATGCATACATATATATGTACATTTGTACTGTATGACTGACTCACGAAAATATAGAACGTGGTGAATATATATATATAAAGACAAAATCCACGAAGGAAAGGGGAACGATGGAGTACTGCAAGGCCTTTCGACTTCTTGTCCTTTGCTTGCTAAGTAAAGGACAAGAAGTCGAAAGGCCTTGAAGTACTCCACTATTTCCCTTTCCTTCGTGGATTTTGTCTTTATTTATATATATTTATCACGTTCCAATGTTCATGATTCAGTCATACAGTACATATGTACATATATATGTATGTATATTTATATATTATCTTTTTAATACTCAACTGAATATATTAAATTTAGCATCAGCCATAAGTAATGGACAGAAAGCAGGATTATTCCTAAGCAAAAATGTAATACATAGTTCATCTGTACAGCAGAAGTCGAAAGGCCTTGCAGTACTCCACTGTTTCTCTTTCCGTGGTTTTTTTGTCTTTATATATATATATATATATATATATATATATATATATATATATATATATATATATATATATATAAATCGATGGACAGACAGATGGCTATAGATAAACAGATACAGTGTATTTGTAAAGATACAGTGCATCCATCTACTTCACACACAAACATTTTACAACAGCAGAAAATGAAGAAAGAAAATTAAATCGATAAAATTTTGATATATGCCGACTAATTATACGGCAGCGTTTTCCACTTGACGTAGCTTTAGCAACTGGGATAAAATAACATGTAATAATTTGACACAAAAAATTAATCATACATCTATGGAATGCGGAAGCATCTAAGGCTGTCAAACAAATGGAATCGTATCCCAAAACAAGACCCAATATTAACATTCGTAAAAATCTACAACAGCATGTCACTAAAATGGCGAAGAAATCCACAATAGCGTAGGTGTAAATATATATTAGAAATAGATATACAAAACGAGAGCTTTCGAGAACCTGCTCGATTTTCCTTGTGAAGGAAACTGGAACACTAGATACATGCAAGCTGAAAGATTAAATACCTGGAAGCACGGACGCTGAAAAATAAACACGTTTACTAAGCACCTGTAAACTAGAAACCTAAACACAAGGAAACTGGAAACCTAAACACCTGGAAACTGGGAAAATGAACACCTTAAACCTGGAAAGTGGAAAACCAAACACTGGAAACACGGAAACTGCAAAAATGAACACCTTAAACCTGGAAAGTGGAAAACTAAACACTGGAAACACGGAAACTGAACACCTTAAACCTGGAAAGTGGGAAACTAAACAGCTGGAGACATGGAAACTGAAAAATTTAACACCTGGAAACTGGATACCTAAACACCTGGAAACGTAGAAACTGGAAAATTACACACCTGGAAACTGGATACCTAAACACCTGGAAACGTGGAAACTGGAAAACTAAACACCTTGAACTTGGAAAGCGGGAAACTAAATAACTGGAAACTGGAAACCTAAATACCTGGAAGCCTGGGCACTGAAAAACTAAACACCTGGAAACTGGAAACCTAAATACCTGGAAGCCTGGACACTGAAAAACTAAACACCTGGGAACTGGAAAACTAAACACCTGGAAGCCTGGACACTGAAAAACTAAACAACTGGGAACTGGAAAACTAAACACCTGGAAACATGGAAACTGGAAAACTGAACACCTTGATCCTGGAAAGTGGGAAACTAAACAACTGAAAACTTAAAACTGGAAAACTAAACACATGGAAACTGGAAAACAATATCCATTTCGTTCTTTCTATGTCTCATTCTCATTATCCCCACTGCAGGGCTATTTATGCAATTTCCATGAACACGTCGCAGTGTGTGTATGCTCCTTTCCGCTGCTGGAGGAGCGTTTCCAGTGATTCCAGCACCATTAACCACGCGACAGCTTCAACTTAATTGCGAATTCATAAACTTCCTTAAGCTTGCGTGCTTGCTCGTATAATTTCCTCGTGCCTGTGTGCTTTGTGCCAATCATCCGAGGCTCTTTGTTCCGCCTCAGTCCTCGACCATTACATAATAATGACTCGAGAAACAGTTGCCTGACATTAAAAAAAATAATTAGCACTTGGACTTTAAATGCATAATAGAGCTGGATACCACCCAGCAAATATAAACTTCAACAAACACACACACACAGTGTTTGCAATCGCCCTTGTTAGGTAATCACCCATTTAAAATTCTACTACTTGTATTATCGTTCCTCCCTTTTTATTATTCATTCTTTTGTCTTCTATTCTACTTTCCGCGAACCTCAGTGACGCAGGCGTCCTACATTTAATGTTCCTTTTTATTCTCTCTCTCTTTCTAAGTTCAGCCTCAGCCTTATAATCAGTTATCACTCATCACTAACTCAGTCCACCATATTCCATGAGTTTCGAATTATCTCGTCTTTTCGATTAATAGTGTCTAAATACATAAGACAATTTCCCATTATCATTCTCCAACACGAAAGGTTAAACTTAAAATCGCTTGAATTTTCATTTGTTCTTCCTTTAATCCGTTGCTCTAAAGTCTAAACACTTCATGACTCAATGCAACATCATTTACATACATTTCTAGAGACCCCAGGACGAACATAAATCTCATTACTTTACTGAACAAGATTATTTCTATCTTAATCATGGTACTCTTCCTTGCACCAAATTTAAAACTCTTCTCAAGATTCCAGACACAACATTCGTGCAGTTTTCAGACTTCCGTTTCTGTCATCATCACAACAGATACAGCTGACGCAACGTCACAATCAAGGCAACGAATCTCGCGGTAGATAATTGAACAAATTTTTCCTCAGCTGAGATCATACCCTCCGTTAATACTTCGAACTGTATTCCTAATGTCCAAAACCGTCTCATTTCCTTTCCCTAGACATAACGCTTCTTTGTCAAGAAGTATTACATTTCCTTTGGCCCCTTTCAATCCTTCTGTTCATTTATCAGCCGCACAAAGGGTCTAAAAATGAATTCTCTTTCAAGTGAACATTATTTTAATTATCTGTTAATCCGTCTCGTTTATCAACCTGAATCATTTTACTCCTGCTAGCTTCTTTCGCTCAGTGTCTCTTCTTTTGTACGTAGATTCTATCTCCCCCTTCATTCATATTTTTCCCTACCTTCCTCTTCAATTAGATGCTTTGTCATAAAAAGCAGCATCAAAAGGTGCTATTAAAAAAGCGGCATCAAAAGGTGCAATTACTGTAACTAAGTATATCTTTAAAATAAAAAGTAGGCGTTACAAAGAAGCTGTAACAATCCTTTTTCTACCTTATTCCCTGAGGCTTGGTTTAATTAACATGCAACCAACGCTTCAAGTCTGGCTACGTAGGTATAACAGCATATCCAACCAATCAGGAGCTTACCTGTGCTTTTCCCGATAACTTGATTTTACCAAACCCTAGAGAGTATTCCACGTCTTTCCCTCAAGTACAGGATTCTTCAAATAAATTATATAATAAATAAATATATTTGTATATATATATATATATACATATACATATTATAATAGATATACTGTATATATATATATATATATATATATATATATATATATATATATATATATATATATAAAGGACAAGAAGTCGAAAGGCCTTGCAGTACTACATTGTTTCCCTTTCCTTCGTGGATTTTGTCTTTATTTATATATTCATCTACGTTCCATATTTTCGTGATTCAGTTATATATAAATATATATATATATATATATATATATATATATATATATATATATATATATATATATATATATATACACACATACATATATATACGTACATATAAATTACATATATATATGTACATTTTACATACATATACGTATATATACATATATATATATATATATATATATATATATATATTATTTATATATATGTATATATATAGACTCGTATATATATATATATATATATATATATAGAGAGAGAGAGAGAGAGAGAGAGAGAGAGAGAGAGAGAGAGAGAGAGAGAGGAGAGAGAGAGAGAGAGAGAGAGAGAGTAAATTCCACAAATCACGAAAATAAAATTCATTTAGGTATGGAAAGGGACAACCTCCCTTCCTTCATTAAAACCTGCATTCTGTGGAGGAGGGGAGATGGTCCTTTCGACAGCTAAATAAACACATATTTTATGGGGTTTTACCGAGTCTTGTATACAAGGAGAATGTGTATATTGTGGTGTTTGTATGTATGTGTGTATATAATATATATATGTGTGTGTGTATGTGTGTACTCTCACGTCATTAGCATAAAACAACAGAGCAATCTACAAATTATGGTGCAGAGGCAATTAGGCATAATGACACCCCCCTCTACTGCCTACGGTAAAAACAAAATCCAATGGGTGACCATAAAAACGGAGCATTTCCGCACTTGATGGCCCACCACTCTCCCACCCCCCTAACATTCCCCCCTCTTCCCCCACCCCAACTACCTAATTTTATAAGGGAGGGGAATCTTTTTAGTCCTTTATCCAAATCTTTGACCAGGGGCGCTTTCAGACAACAATTGGGAAGGCAGAAACCTCAATGACGTTTACAGTGATTAAATTTCTGAATACTTTCTTCATGAGAGAGAGAGAGAGAGAGAGAGAGAGAGAGAGAGAGAGAGAGAGAGAGAGAGAGAGAGAGAGAGAGAGCATAAATAAAAGTTCTGAATACTTTTTGATGAGACAATCAGAGAGAGAGAGAGAGAGAGAGAGAGAGAGAGAGAGAGAGAGAGAGAGAGAGAGAGAGAGAGAGCATTTTGTGAAAGGAAAGCTAAACGCAAAGAGTTTATGGAATCATGAAAAGAATATGTTTCCAAGACGGATCCCCGGCCCCCCCGAAAAAAAAATAATCATTAAAACCTGAAGACTCCTTCAATCGTTAAATAAATTCCCGTTGCAATA
>NC_089799.1:9305874-9325874 GCF_040412425.1 Macrobrachium rosenbergii
TTGTATTTCCTATTCTTAAATTGTGTTCATATTGTTTTAATAGAGTCGCTACAGAGCAAGAGCGAGTTTTTCTAAAATAAAAAATAATGAAACTCAAGAAAACAGCAGAACGGTCTTGAATTATCAGTGAATAGCTAAAGAAGAAGAAGAAGAAGAAGAAACATTTCATTTACAAGAACGCTAAAGAACTTAATGCGAGACAAAGAAGGTTATAATGAGAATTACTGAATGAATAAATGTCCTAACACAGACAGAATTACCTTGACAGAGAGGTCGTTTTCCAATACCCTAATACCTCCCTCAAAATGGAAAAAGGAGAAGTCTACAAAAAGTCTACAAAAACTATAATCTTTTTAAGACTACAAAAATTATAATTTTTTAAAGTCATAAATGAAGGTCAAGAAAAAAAAGGACTACAAAAACTATATTTTTTCAAGTCATATATGAGAATCAGGAAAAAAAGACTAAAAGCTATAATTTTTTTAATTCATAAATGAAGGTCAGGAAAAAAAGGTCTACAAAAACTATTAAAAAATATAAAAAAGTCATACATGAAGTTCAGGAAAAAAGAAGTCTACAAAACCCATATAAAAATAACAAATAAAATCACACACGAGGGTCAGGAAAAAACTATAAAAATTCTTTTTTGAAAATCAAACACGAAGGTCAGGAAAAAAAGACTACAAAAATTATAATTCATTTTTAATCATACATGAAGGCCAAGAAAAAAGAAGTCTACAAAAATCATAAAAAAAAAAAATTAAAAAGTCATAAATGAAACTAGTCAAGAAGGATTCTCTCTAGTAAACACGAGAAACAGATCGCCTTCAAAGCAATCCTTATGTACAGAGGAACGTCAGAGAGCTTGTGCTCCTCAGTGCTTTGCAACTTGAAGCCCTTTGAGGTCGTAAGTGTTCTTGTGCATAATGTGTTTGTGAGAGAGAGAGAGAGAGAGAGAGAGAGAGAGAGAGAGAGAGAGAGAGAGAGAGAGAGAGAGAGCTTCAATATGTTATGGATAAAAGATTCCCAGAATGCACAGACGACATTCCAAGTAAGGCAACCAGAGAGAGAGAGAGAGAGAGAGAGAGAGAGAGAGAGAGAGAGAGAGAGGCAATGACTCGACTCTGTTCAGGGTAAAAGGTTCCCATAATGCACAGACGACATTCCAAGTAAGGTAACCAGAGAGAGAGAGAGAGAGAGAGGAGAGAGAGAGAGAGAGAGAGAGAGGGGGCAATGACTCGACTCTGTTAAGGGTAAAGGGTTCCCATAATGCACAGACGACAGTCCAAGTAAGGCAACCAGAGAGAGAGAGAGAGAGAGAGAGAGAGAGAGAGAGAGAGAGAGAGAGAGAGAGAGAGAGAGAGAGAGCAGTGACTCGACTCTGTTCAGGGTAAAAGGTTCCATAATGCAGAGACGACATTCCAAGTAGGGCAACCAGAGAGAGAGAGAGAGAGAGAGAGAGAGAGAGAGAGAGAGAGAGAGAGAGAGAGAGAGAGGGTTGAATATGTTATGGATAAAAGGTTCCCACAATGCACAGACGATATTCAAAGTAAGGCAACCAGAGAGAGAGAGAGAGAGAGAGAGAGAGAGAGAGAGAGAGAGAGAGAGAGAGGCAATGACTCGACTCTGTTCAGGACAAAAGGTTCCCATAATGCACAGACGACATTCCAAGTAAGGCAACCAGAGAGAGAGAGAGAGAGAGAGAGAGAGAGAGAGAGAGAGAGAGAGAGAGAGAGAGATAAAACGGATGACAGTCCAGCAAGTTTTCCCATAAATCTTGGATTCCTTAGGGCGACCGAAAATCGACCCTACGCAGGTCAGGCGAGGATGCCAGGCTAGGTGGCAGTCTATGGGAGGAACAAGGTTAAGCAAGGCTCACTAAACGCATTACTCGCTATTATTATTATTATTATTATTATTGTATAATTATTTTTCAGATGAACCCTATTCATATGGAGCAAAAGTACACCTTAGTTTAATCAGACCACTGAGCTGATTAACAGCTCTCCTAGGGCTGGCCCGAAGGATTAGACTTATTTTACGTGGCTAAGAACCAATTGGTTACCTAGCAACGGGACCTACAGCTTATTGTGGAATCCGAACCACATTATAACGAGAAATGAATTTCTATCACCGGAGAATCGAGTGCGGGCCCAGCAGAGTGCTATCTGAGAACGATACCCAACCGTCCAATGAGGCACTTTCATATAAAACAAGCCCACCAAAGAGGCCACTAACTTGAAACTCAGCCTTCCAAAGAATATGGTGCTCATTAGAAGTAAGAGAAGGTAAAGGGAAATACAGAGAGAAAAAATAAATTAATAAATAAATAAAACTGTATGAAAATGCAAGGAGAAAAGCATTAGCGGAGTAATGCGTCGCATCTTCGCTTGAATTTTTGAAGTTCCAATTGCACGACATCTTAGAGAAACTGATCCAATTGTATGACAAACCCAAAAATCTGACAATAATTTGCACCAATAAACTGTTTATTGCTCACTGACTTCCTAAAGTTATGTTTCTACGACAGGAATATAAAATTTAGGCCAAAGGCCGAGCGCTGGGACCTACGAGGTCATTCAGCGCTCGCAGGGAAATTGAGAGTGAAAAGGTTCCGTTATGAAACAATTGTTAGGAGAGGGTTGAGGAAAGTAAGATGGAAGAAAGATGATATGAACGGAGGTACCGTAAAAGGAATGAAAGGGGCTGCAGCTAGGGGCCGAAGGGACGCTGCAAAGAACCTTAAGTAATGCCTACGGTGCACCGCGTGAGCTGCACTGACGGCACTACACCCTCTACGGGGGTTTTATACGTCTGAAACCAAACAGTTCCTCACAAAGCGTTTGCCTTATTGTAGGGCACCCTGAAATTCGGGCAAAACCTGATGGCATTTGGTACCAACATGACTGTGCTAATATTTCCTATCTTACATTTCAGGGCCCTGAGACACTGATACAGAAAAACAAGTAAAAAATGCGTCGAGGTTTCTTCGGTGCAATCGAGTTTTCTGTACAGCCGCTACAGCGTATAACCAAGACCATCGAAAATAGGTCTGTCTATCGGTGGTCTCGGTACAATGCTGTATGAGCCGCGGCCCATGAATCTTTGACCACGGTCCGGTGGTAGTCTGCCCTATATCGTTGCCAGAAGCACGATTACGGCTAACTTTAACCTTAAATAAAATCAAAACTACTGAGGCGGCTAGAGGGCTGTAATTTGGTATGTTTGATGACTATAGGGTGGATGATCAACATACCAATTTGCAGCCCTCTAGCCTCAGTAGCTTTTAAGATCTGGGGGCGGACAGAAAAAGTGCGGACAGAAAAAAGTGCGGACGGACAGACAAAGCCGGCGCAATAGTTTTCTTTTACAGAAAACTAAAAAATGTCCGAAAGCTTCACTATGATCTTCTACAGTTAAGAAACTCGGCACGAAGCCAGGTCAAAGGCCTAATGGCACTGCCGTGTCCACACGGAGACGGCACACGAAGCCTTGAAACTGTTTGCGGTAACAACGAGTAAATATCATTTAGTCTTGCAGGATGCGTCTTCGTTAAGCAGGTCAAAGGCATTAAGTGACGAAGGCTAGCGATCTCGCTTGCATTTCACGGTTGCTGTGTGTGTGTGTGTGTGTGTGTGTGTGTGTGTGTGTGTGTGTGTGTGTGTGTTTTTAAGAGAGAGAAAGAGAGAGAGAAAATCAGAATTTCGTAAGAGGGAGAAGAATCATATGATCGGCAAGCATTTCTGTCCGTCACGAAATATAACTCTCACGATGCGTTTTATTGCAAGCCATATTTTCTTGGCTGGACATCCTTGCTAACAAACGGTGCCAGGGTTTTAGTGTGTGTGTGTGTGTGTGTGTGTGTGTGTGTGTGTGTGTGTGTGTGTGTGTGTGTGTGTGTGTGTGGAAAGGGAGTGAAATAGGGGATGGGGGAGAGAGTGGTCGTTACTTTCGGTTAAGGAGATAATGCCATGTCGCTGAGAAGAGAAGGGTGATAAAATATAAAGAAATAGTGAGCCAACAACAAAAATACAATTAAGGTGATATACGGTTAAATTAGGAGCAAGCAGGCAGGAGAGTATAAAGTTTTTAGAAGATATACAAGCATGAATAATCATTTAAGGTTGAAATCACGAAAGGAAGACATAAATGTGATAAATAACAAAAATATTGCAATTTTATGAGTGGACACACTTCTGAATCTGAGAGACCGAAAAGGGTCAGAGGTAATGCGAGCTGAGAATCATCCCAAAAAGTAATTGGCCCAAGAAATATCAATTATACAATAATTACAATTATTTAAATAACAGAATTGTTCCGTAGAAAACTTACTTCCACCAAGCTATGCAATGCCCTCTTGCAGTATTGCACAATAAAGAGAAATTATCGAAAATAAAACAGTATTATTATATAGAAAGCTTATTTCCACCAAGCTATGCAGTGACCTCTTGCAGAAAGAAGCAAGATTGTTTCTATGGCGACAATTCGTTAGCTCTCTATCGATATTTACATAAAACTCATAAACTAGACTGGGCATGTTGCAACCTAACCCTGACCACCCAATGAAAATGTTCACCAAGTTTTATCGAAATGTATCTATCAGTTCCGAAGGTAACTTCTTAACACTGGTTTAAACATCACCTCATTCAATCTACGTTAACTAAGTTTAAAAGACAAAAACTGAACGGATATGAAAACTGGACAACATGTGAGAGAAAGAGAGAGAGAGGGAGATATCTGTAACTCAAGTAAATGTAAATAAAATGATAAAACCATAAAAAGTCAAGAAAAAGGCGGTAATTCTACAATTTATTAAAAGTAGATTTCTAAATCAAAATAATCATAAATCACACTATACGACGAGATGACAATTAGCATGGGTGGCAGAAGACGAGAGAGAGAGAGAGAGAGAGAGAGAGAGAGAGAGAGAGAGAGAGAGAGAGAGAGAGAGAGAGAAAGGGAGGAGGGGAAGACGTTTGTTTTTGACACCTCATATTGGGAACGAAATGGTACAGGAGGGACAAAATAAGAAAAGTAAAAAATGCACCGAAGTTTCTTCAGCGCAATCGAGTTTTCTGTACAGCGTATAATCAAGGCCACCGAAAATAGATCTATCTTTCGGTGGTCTCGGTATAATGCTGTATGAGCTGCGGCCCATGAAACTTTAAACACTGCCCGGTTGTGGCCTATCATATATCGTTGCCAGAAGCACGATTATGGCTAACTTTAACCTTAAATAAAATAAAATCTACTGTGGCTAGGGGGCTGCAATTTGGTATGTTTGATGATTGGACGGTGGAGGATCAACATACCAATTTGTAGCCCTCGAGCCTCAGTAGTTTTGAAGATCTGAGGGCGGACAGAAAAAGCGCGGACGGGCAGACAAAGCAGGCACAATAGTTTTCTTTTACAGAAAGCTAGACAGAGTTAGTAAAGGGCGAAGGAAACTGCATTCTTAATGTCAAAAAAAAAAACTGTTATGACAGTAACTCCTACAAAATGACACGACAGAAAGCAGTAGTCAAGATGGGTTTTTCAGCTCCTTAAAACGTGTTATACCTAACATCCTAAAATTCTTAAGAAATTGAGGAGCACTGTCATATCAAAATTGCTCTAGTGAGTTGACAAACCAGACAGAATGCCGAGAAAACATCAGATATTTGGCACTGCCTGAATTTCACATCACAAAAAAACAGTCATGATAAAAAAAGTCTTCCGCGTAGCTGAATTGAACTGAATATAGAATTTAGGCCAAAGGCTGAAATGGAAATTGATGGTAAAAGGTTTGAAAAGTGTAACAGGAGGAAAACCTTGCATTTGCACTATGAATCAACTGTTAGGAGAGGCTGGAAAGTAAGATGGAAGAGAGAGAATATGAAAGGAGGTACAGTAAAAGGAACGAAAGGGGTTGCAGCTAGGGGCCGAAAGCACACTGCAACAACCTCAAGTAATGCCTACAGTGACGGCGCTAACCTCCTACGGTGAGTTGAAAAATGGTACAGTATACATAATTCACTTACGGATTACGGAGTTTATTAATAAAATTAATTAATCTGAAATCCCGACACTCATTCAGGAATCGCAAACATCCCACCATCAAATAAACACGGACGCACATAAGACCATAGAACCATGACCTAACATCAACATCATCTTGTGCTGAAAGAAACAACTGGATGGTTTGGTTGATGTTCGGGGTTTCTCGGACGTTTGACTCGGAAGCCGACGGGACGGGAAACTTCATACCCTTTTCCGGCACATCCACTTGAAAAGAGAACGGAGTGGCGATCCACGAGAAAAAAAGAAAACGGAGCGTTAAGGAAAAACAAATGTCTTCTTATGACCAACAAAAACACCCATGAACTTTCTTATAAGTTTTCGAAAAGTAGAATGACCATATGAAAGAAAATTTATAAGATCGAGCTACGAGAAGAAAAAGTATTGTAGATAAACATAAATTACAGCTCATGATAAAAAAAAAATACGTCAAAAAATAACTAGGCATAACTGAAGAGCACTGGGAAACAAAACATTACTGGCCCACAAATTTACGGTCATCAACATGACTTTACTGTATAAAGGCTCTTCCAAAGTTGCTATAAGATTTTTAGTTTTCTGTAAAAGAGAACTATTGTGCCGGCTTTGTCTGCCCGTCCGCACTTTTTCTGTCCGCCCTCAGATCTTCAAAACCACTGAGGCCAAAGGGCTGCAAATTGATATGTTGATCATCCACCCTCCAATCACCACACATACTAAATTACAGCCCTCTAGCCTCCTCAGTAGTTTTTATTTTATTTAGGGTTAAAGTTAGACATAATCGTGCTTCTGGCAAACATATAGGTCAGGCCACTACCGGGCCGTGGTTAAAGTTTCATGGGCCGCGGCTCATACAGCCTTATACCGAGACCACCGAAAGATAGATCTATTTCTGGTGGCCTTATACGCTGTGGCAGCTGTACAGAAAACTGGATTGCGCCGAAGAAACTTCGGCGCATTTTTTACTCGTTCATATTGGCCTTCGTACTGGGCACTGTGACATCGATGCACCGCCAAAGACTAAGGATGGTGAAGACTTTTGGGTCGAGAAGCACGCACTACCTCAGAACCACACAACTGAAGCTACATTAGAAGTTCTCAGTCGAAACAAAAGCTTATGGAAGAGAGTCACCCAAGGTATCTTCCTTAAACAACGTATATCAGAATTACTACAGCAGTGAAAAAGTAAGACACTCCCTCTAGCATTCTTATATGTAAAATAAAGATCCTACAATACAACTGAAAATATTATATGAAGTACATGGCACTAAGAGGAATTCCTATGAACAATACCTTGCTTCCCTTCTCAAGAAATGTCTTCACGTTCTGTCAAAAGGCGATGAGTCAAAGGCAACATCACGAAGTTATCAACACTTATCCATTAAGCACAGCAAGCCATAGAATGGGAGCATGGTAAACGACCAGCTAATCAATAGTGTTGCTTTTGCTCTTCCCTAATTTCAGTCTTATACCCAAATGACAAAAGTAAACCATTTATCAATACATACCTTCAAGTCATTTATCAACACATTCCTTATAGCTATTAATGAGAAAATCACTATACTTAGCACAGGTGGGGAAAAATAACTAACATGAAAATCAATTACTTTGCTAGCAAGGACTAAAACGAAGGTCGCAGATCACTTGACCCTGTGGCACAGCCCAGGTAATTGGATTACCTCGACCCAAGTTCTTTGCAGATGGGAATGGAATTGGAATATAGAATTTAGGCCAAAAGGCCAAGCACTGGGACCTCTGAGGTCATTCAACGCTGAAAGGGAAATTGAGAGTAAAATGTTTGAAATGTGTAACAGGAGGAAAGCCTGGCAGTTGCAGTACGAAACAATTGTCAAACGAGGGTGGAAAGTCAGATGGAGGAAAGAAAATATGGACGGAGGTACAGTAAAAAGGAATGAAAGGGGTTGCAGCTAGGGGCCGAAGGGACACTGCAAAGATCCTTAAGTAATGCCTACAGTGCACCTTTGCAGATGGGAAGAAGACATGGCTTTCGGAGATAGGGAGATAATTCAAGAACACGAAAACAGTCATCAAGTGCAAACAATCCTGAGAATGCTGATCCAAAGAGTGTAAAAGGCGGGATCAAGTAGCTAGTGGGGAGGAGGGACGCTATTCTTGAGCGCAACAGAGCACTCGACACAATAGTACCTGTAGATAAGCGGCCGCTATATGTCTACGCTGTAGAAGGGGAACTCATAAAAATATAAATGATACTGATTAGATAAGATGTCTGTAGTATTACCTAATCAAAATGAGGAACAGATACACCAATGATGAAAACAAAATGGGTAATACTAAGATATATAAAAAATGACCAATAAACATGAAGGAGCAATTCAGTGGCATCTACACCTAACTTTTAGGAGGCAGATCCAACTGCTCACTATTGCTGTTAATCTGGCAAATAAACAAATACTGCACTGGACAGTAAATATGCGGAGTGAAGTGAAGTTAAGGACAAATTAGGCAAAAGCTGTTTTGCTGAATAATAATGATGAAATCATTAAATAATGAGCATTTAAGACATTTCAAAAGCATCACTTAATAAATGAGAAAGTAATGTAACGAAAAAAACCCTATTTCATGGACAGCTTTGAAATATTTCAAGAATGCTGCTACAAGTCCTCTTCAGCCATATCTATTTTTAGATAACTAGACATAATTAAATTACTGTAATGTAAATACAGTAAAATCAATTTAAATCTACCAGAACGCGACCAGTACCAACTTGAGGTGCCATCTCCTGATCTCTCAGCCCAGCGACCTTAACCTTCTGCCCCACTAAGTGGATCGAACCTGAGCTCATTTTAAGCAGACCCTGAAGATTCTGTCGAAGGTTAACGCATTGGAAGATAATATGCGACTGTAAATATTTGGAAATCGACTTAAAATATTTTGTATTCTCATTTTCCAATACATTAAAAAACAGTTAAACTTTCTGGTGTCTTGAGTCTAAAAGTCGTCACTGTCTCTGAAAGTCGATTTAGTTTAGAAAAACCTCTAGACATTCTTAGATGCTTTAAATAACGAATGACACATCTTCCAAGGTGGGACCATTTTGCTATTCGTGAATTCAGTTCACCAGTCATCGATACTTTGCACGTCTGTGCCATATTAATTTGTTAATTTATTTTTTTCTTTTTAATAAGTGATCTTTTCTTTCTGTATTTCATTACCTTATGTTACTCCTTTCTAATGAACACCTTAACATTCTTGGAAAGCTTGAATTTTCAAGTCAATGGCCCTGTGGTGGGTTTGTTCCATATGCAAACAGGGTTCACCCTCTCTGAATAATAATAATACTGTACACACACACAATAATAATAATAATAACACACACACAATAATAATAATAATAACAATAATACTTTCAAATGAACACCTTAATATTCTTTGGAAGCTTGAATTTCAACTCAATGGCCCTTTTGGTGGGCTTGTTCTGAACAATAAGATAATAATAATAATATCCATTAACTTATCACAGGTTTGGTACTACAGAGATAAACAAGAGACAATCTGCCAACATTCACGAGACACTAACACTATTATTAGCTATCGATCTGTGCTAAGCGAACGCCTCGATGTCACGACAATACGGCTGAACATCACTCAGTGACAAACGCCTTACCTGAGATCCCAACGTCCGGTGATTCAGCAAATGCGGTCGTTCCCGACCGTCCGTCAATGATTTGAAACTGAATGGCCGTTTATTTCGTCGTCCAGTGTGTTTCGTGAATAAAATACGCGCACATGAAGGAGAAAGTTCCACTGTTGAATTACACGAGGTAGGGTAGAATGGTGAATATGATAGAATGAATTCGAAAGATGAATTAGTAAATGTACGGAGGTCAAATTACAAATGATCGACAGCTGACATGTTATTACAATATACGAAACAATTCTGTTACTTTGATACATCTCTTGACATCAAATTACCATATGCATGAATCACCCTCTCTCTCTCTCTCTCTCTCTCTCTCTCTCTCTCTATGTGGTTCGGATTCCACAATAAGCTGTAGGTCCCGTTGCTAGGTAACCAGTTGGTTCTTAGCCACGTAAAAATAAATCTAATCCTTCGGGCCAGCCCTAGGAGACCTGTTAATCAGCTCAGTGGTCTGGTTAAACTAAGATATACTTTCTCTCTTCTCTCTCTCTCTCTCTCTCTCTCTCTCTCTCTCTCTCTCTCTCTCTCTCTCTCTCTCTCTAATCACACACACGCACATTAACTTCCATATCGACAATATTCTACATATAACGATAATAGCATTCAGATTTTTTCACAGGATATATACAAGTCAAACATACCTCCTGTCCAGGCCATAATTATTGTTTCCAGTTACATTTTTGCAGTTTTAAACTTCTCTATCTATAAATAAAAAAAAAAAGAAGTCTTTATGGTACCTCACTCTACGAAAAGTCTGACAGACGGAGTATAATAATTCTGGCCAGTCTTTGGCAACATGCAACGGGTTTGTTTACCCGCCTCCCAAGGCTTCTTGATGACGTCATAAGGCCTTACAAGTGGAACTGTGATACCGTGAGTCAAATTCACACAAACACGATCACACGCACTGTCAAATCCTGATTACTTAGAAATGACTTATTAACTAGAGGTTAAACACAATATTGTAAGATTCTGGATGAGCCAATACTTCGAGAATGGTAAACAATAGTTCAAACGTGTTTCAAAACGAACTGAACCTAATGGAGATAAAATCAACAATAGCTCCAATAAAAGATATTAATGTAAAAGTATATAGAAACCCCACACACAAAATAACGATCAATTCGATGAAAATGAATTATACTCACACAACAAGAAACAAACACAAGACTAAAACACATAAAACTTGAGAACACGACAACGCTACCTAATGGACTAGGCACACAGACACCCCGGCCACAATGAACAAAAATAAAATATGCAAATGCAATATATACCTTTTCCGTGGGACAAAGTCCTTTTCACAGAGTTTATCAGTGATCATATCAACATCCACAAAATCAGCGACATTTTTCCGAAGAAAGTCACGAAGTTGTTGGAGCAAAAGGGCCTCACGTAAGTAAGTTCAAAAAAGCACTACGATAATGATGGTAATTAAATGATAATGAAGCAACGCAGGGGGCATCCACGTATCAATCTACCTTTTGAAATATCCACAAAGCAACTCTTGAGTCTCACGATCGTTCACTGCGACCAAGAACGCAGGAAGGAGGAGCTTTCACAGCGAACACTTCTGTTAATGTTTAGATTCTTCACTGCAGGAAAAAAAAAATATAAAAAAAACACCACACCGTCAAGTTATAATGATCGTAAAAGCACCACAGACCACAAAAAAAAAAAAAAGCGCTCCCCTCTAGAACGTACGACGGGTAAATATAACAAATGCCAGACCGAAAGAGCGTCCGCGCCTTTGGGACGACAGCAGCACCGCCGTCGTCGTTTGCGTGCTCTAGCACTTTGACAATCAGCTGATACTGCTCAAATGGTGACGGCCGCCGATGCTACTGCTGCTGCTGTTCCCGCTGACGACAACGCCGTCGACTGCTGCTGCTGCACCGTTCCAGGCGGCGTTCCAGGGAGAAGCGTGACAGACAGACACACACACACACGACGGGTAAAGCCCTGGGAGATTAAAGCGATACACGAAAGGGAAAGAAGAGGTCACTAACACTGCAGATGATGTCGCCGACGGCCTCAGTTGGAAGGGCACCGGCGGTGTTGTTGTTGTTGTTGATGTTGAGTCTCTCTACTGCTGCCTCCTCCAACAACAGCAGCAGCAGCAACGGGTGAGGGCGAAGAAGAGGAGGAGGAGGAGGAAGGCGAGAAGGTACTTCTTCTTCTTCTTCCATCAGCTGGTGCAGAAGGGTGTCGCCAACACACTTCTCTTCCCCCAGCTGTCCGGCAAGCCTGCCTGCCCTGCCTGCCTGCCTGCCTGCCAGCCAGACAACAGCCCAGACCCAACTATCCAGCAGCCGGGAGGGTGTCGAAGGGGGAAAGGCGGGGTGGAGGAGGGACGGTGGGGAGAACTCACTCCCCCTCTTCCCGTTCCCGCGGCCCTCCATCCATCGGCCACCTCCCCTCTCCTTCCTTCCTCTCTCTTTCTCTCCCCAGCCACGATCAATAAGTAGACAGGTGGCCGGGGAGGCCGGGGGAGGGGGAATGCTGGGTGGGGATGAGTTCTGGCTCTCCCTCCGACTCCCCCTCTTCCTCCTTTTTCACACCAACACAATCGTAGTCATCTACCTTCAGTAGGTCCAGATAAGCAAGCGAGCCGCCACATGCATTCACAGCCTCAGTGAGCCCTTGCGAAGGGCGTCTCCCAGACGAGATGAAGCAAACTAATAAAAGAAAAAAAAAGAAAAAAAAGGAAAACCGACAAATTGAATGACTGACTGACATTCCCATTCGGAAAGCCGTGGAAGACTTTTGCGCACGCGCCACACGTGCTCGGCGAACGCAACACCGACTGAAGTGCACGCACGAACTCACGCGCACACACACGCCAAGTACACGAGGACCCTATATAGGGTTGGAAACTTTGAAACCGGAGGCACTAAACTTGGTAGGGACAAAGTTAATGGTGGCCAAATGTAACCTGATGAGCGCAGGACGAGAAAGGGGAACTGAAAAATTCACACTCGAAGGACTGAAGAGACTAAGAAAATTGTTACATAAATGAAATGACCGATTGTATTATATTGTAATAAGTGAGATCTCTTCCTTCTGTATTTCCCTTTGCCTTCTTACTTCCTAATGACCACCATATTCTTTGGAAGCTTCAATTTCGATTCAATGGCCCCTTTGGTGGGCTTGTTCCATATCAATAGGGTTCATCTTCCGAATACAAACAATAATACATAATTTATAAAATAGCTTCGCAGGAACTATCTACTAATATCGCTGAATGCACTGCATGAGAGATGAAAAAGGAGGAACTACGTTCTAACATACCAGCCAATTCTCGAAGGATTTATTTGTTACACAAATAAAAGGATCTCTTATTTACCATACAAAAAGAGCTTCGCAGGAGCTATCTAATGACAACATTCAGTGAACTGGAAGATGGAAACCCTCTAAGGGAACTGACAACTTCACATTGGAAGGATTTAAATGAGTACGAAAACTGCTAGGTAAATAAAATAACCGATTATTTTATTATTACATAAATAAAATAACCGATTAGTTTAATCATACAAAACAGCTTCGTGCGAACTGTTTGCTAACATCGTTGAATGCACCGACAGATGAAAAAGGAGGAACCCCATTCTACCGTGCCAATCAAATCTCGGTTAATCAGCATCGGCAAATTATACAAACAAAGCTGGCACGAGTTCAAAAGGAGTCCGGGAAAAGGAAAAAAGGAACAAAAGGAAAAAAGTAAAAAAAAATTATGGATGAACCTACGTGTCGTAACTCTCAATCAGGACTCAGCCACCATTTCGCTCCTCCCCACTTTATCACCCTGCATTATTTCTACCTCGCGAACTGTAGAGAGAGAGAGAGAGAGAGAGAGAGAGAGAGAGAGAGAACAAAGGTTTCCATAACCACTCCTGAAGAAATGCTGCAATCATCCTCTTCGCTAATTCCTTTCCGTATGAACAACGCAACGCAAGCTTCTTTTTTGAAAGGTGAAAGAAACGGGAGAAAGTGTAAGAGTAAATAAAGCAGAAAAAAAACCAAGCGATTACGGAGAGAAAGCTCTACGTCGGGAAAGAGCTGCTCAAAAAAATAAAAAGTAACCGAGCAATCACAGGTAATTGTAAACCTACACCGACGAACTGTTAAAGTAGTGATAAGGCTTCAAGCCAAATCTGATATTATATGTATTATATACATCCACCCCTTCAGTACACTACCGCATCCCCCTTTAAAAAAAAGTAGAAGGGGGAGGGGGAGAAAATGGGAAATTTCAAGAACCTAGACACCTCACGGCTGAAGGGGTAAAAACTGAACAGCACCATTCAACTAGAACGATGTCTTTCAGCAAGAAATACTGGCGCCATAAAGGTGAATTATCCTTGCCTCAAGGTGAATTATCATTAATTATCATTCTTGATTACGACAAGCATGCTCACGGCCCTGCGCAGATGATGTAAACACTTCCAGATCCAGTGGTATTAATCCTTTTATTTTCTTTCTTGCAGAGGTGCACGCCGGCATATTAATAAACGTTCATTCTCTCTCTCTCTTACACACACACAAACAACATATATATATATATATAAATATATATATATATATATATATTATTATATATATATTATATATATATATATATATATATATATATATATATATGTATATATTACTTTCAAGTGGAAATAAGAGGAAAACGGAGGAAGAAAGGAAATACGTGGCCCTCCGTCAGGCCTCCTCCGGATTGCATAGACAAATTAGCCAAAATCCATGATTATTTGACATTTTACATAATGATGAAATGAATAATTATCTGGGCATTCCTCAAATTCTAAACGGAAAAAGAGGACACCTAGGTATATGAGAACAAGAGAGCTCATGTTTATATATATGATCGAGTATTAAGGTTAATGTGGCGAAGGTGAAGAGAAACTGCTGACAGATGAAACCATTTGAAAATCTGTGACTGAAGTTCACTAAACAAAGCTTAAAAGTGAATTTTACTTGGAGTGGCGTTTCAGGAATACTCAGTGACGAACGAGACAGGCCGGTGAAAGAGGGGAATCTTTGCATAGAGGAACTTTTGCAAAGTGCAGAATCAAACCTGTGTCCCTGGACTCTCCTAATCAACTATTCTTTCATGGAAGTGAACTGCCGCTTCTGGAAATATTCACTTCCACTTCTGGAAATAATCTGAACACTAAAGGTCGAAGTAGCAGCATGAATTGTTGTAATGTGATATGGTACTTAGAAAAAAAAATATGCCATATTCATGATTAGTTATAATAATATCTCATAATCGCCATTCATAATTTCATAATAATATCTAATAATGGCCACTCATAATTTGCTATTTATGTCATGTAACAAATATTTGTGATTACCCGTCCTGCCCCACGGTGTGTGTGTGTGTGTGTGTGTGTGTGTGTGTGTGAATGAATTATTTTAAGTTATCAGGTGTCGTGACTTCTATAACATTATGCTGGTGTAATTAAAAGACTACATAGTGTAGTATATTTTATATATATATATATATATATATATATATATATATATATATAGAGTATATATATATATATATATTATTATATATATATATATGTGTGTGTGTGTGTGTGTGTGTGTGTGTGTGTGTGTGTGTGTGTGTGTGTGTGCGGTCATGAAGAGAAAATGGGAGAAAATGGGGGAATAACTTTTTTATCATCTAAAGGAAGGAAGGAAGGAAGAAATGTCAGGGTGACAATGTAGTAAAGGCAATGCAACATAAAGTTTCAAAGATAAAGGGTAAACGGCAAAGTGAAATGAAGTAACTGTATAATGTATGAGAGGCGTAATAACACTGATGCGACAGCACCAAGATAAATGACTGATTGATTTCTTCTTTATTTTCCCACTGAAGTCAAACCTTCTATTGAGAAACAGCTTACGTGCGAGAAAAGGAGATAATTCTAATATTATGACTGGCATTAATGTAACAACAAAGATTACAATATTACTGTTATTATTATAATTATTATTATTTATTATTATTATTCTAATGCTATAACTGGCATTAATGTAAAACAAAGGTTATATTATTATTATTATTATTACTATTATCATTATTATTATTATTACGCTCGCCATATATTTCTCCCTGATACAATATGACTCACTGACAATGAAAAGCTGGAAAAAGATACCTGTTATTTTCAGTGACTCTGCAAAGTTCTTTATTCAGAATGTTCCACAGAGTTTGGAATGAATTTACTTAAATCCTACATCCTGCAAGCGACAGAGAGAGAGAGAGAGAGAGAGAGAGAGAGAGAGAGAGAGAGAGAGAGAGAGAGAGAG
This sequence comes from Macrobrachium rosenbergii, assembly GCF_040412425.1. Classification (NCBI taxonomy): domain Eukaryota; kingdom Metazoa; phylum Arthropoda; class Malacostraca; order Decapoda; family Palaemonidae; genus Macrobrachium; species Macrobrachium rosenbergii. The sequence continues at coordinate 9,321,902 of NC_089799.1, forward strand.
AGACCTGGAAGACAGTAACTGTTATTTCCACTGACCCTGCGAAGAAGTTATTTATTCAATGTTCCATAGAGTTGGGAATGAATTTACTAAAATCCTACATCCTGCAAGCGACAGAGAGAGAGAGAGAGAGAGAGAGAATCTGGAAGACAGTAACTGTTATTTCCACTGACAGCGCATAGAAGGTCTTTATTCAAAATGTTCCATAGAGTTTGGAATGAATTTACCTAATCATACATCCTGTAAGCGAGAGAGAGAGAGAGAGAGAGAGAGAGAGAGAGAGAGAGAGAGAGAGAGAGAGAGAGAGAGAGAGAGAGGGTGTTGGGGGAAGGGGGAAGGGGCGGGATTTCTGAACAACATATCTCCATTTTCCCCTTTTAGAGATCTCGCAAGGGATTGGAGCTTGAAGGTAACACATTTCTTTCTCCTGTTCCCCAGCCAATGGGAGGAGATGATAATATCCAAGGAGAGACTCCACCCAAATTTCATCCCAGTACTTGATAATGTATGTGACATTGCTGACTACAATGAAAAGGTCATTAAATATGGCGTTATTAACGACAAAAGGTCGATAAGTATGACGTTACTGACTACGACAAAAAGGTCATTAGCATAAAACCTTACTATGGCAGAAAGGTCATTACACATTACCTTATTGACTACGACAAAAGGGTCACTAACATAAAACCTTACTAAGGCAGAAAGGTCATTACACATTACCTTACTGACTAGGACAAAAAGGTCATCAACATAAAACCTTACTAAGACAGAAAGGTCATTACACCTTGCCTTACTGACTACGACAAAAAGGTCATTAACATAAAACTTTACTAAGGTAAAAAGGTCATTACACATTACCTTGCTGACCACGACAAAGAGGTCATTACACATTACCTTGCTTACCACGACAAAAAGGTCATTATCATAAAACCTTACTAAGGCAGAAAGATCATTCCACATTACCTTGCTGACCACGACAAAAGGGTCATTAATGTAAAACCTTACTAAGGCACAAAGGTCATTACACATTACCTTACTGACCAGGTCAAAAAGGTCATCAACATAAAAGCCTACTAACGCAGAAAGGTCATTACACATTACCTTGCTGACTAAGACAAAAAGGTCATTAACATAAAACCTTACTAAGGCAGAAAGGTCATTCCTTACTGACTATAACAAAAAGGTCATTAACATAAAACCTTACTAGGGCAGAAAGGTCAATACACATTACCTTATTGACTAGGACAAAAAGGTAATTAACATATAACCTTACTAAGGCAAAAAGGTCATTACACATTATTTTACTGACTACGACAAAAAGGTCACTATCATCAAACCTTACTAAGGCAGAAAGGTCATTACACATTACCACACTGACCACGACAAAAAAGTCACTAACATAAAACCTTACTAAGGCAGAAAGGTCATTCCACATTACCTGACTATGACAAAAAGGTCATTAACATAAAACCTTGCTAGGGCAGAAAGGTCATTACACATTACCTTACTGACTACGACAAAAAGGTCATTACCATAAAACCTTACTAAGGCAGAAAGGTCATTACACATTACCTTACTGACTGCGAGAAAGGGCTCACTGCACCTTCCAGACTAAGACGAAAAGGTCATTGGCACAAGACCTTACAGACCACTACTACGAAAAGGTCATTAATTGTCCGACAAACTGCAACAAATCAGAATCACCTCTCACCAAATGGAGAAAAGAACCGAAAACATGAACAATGTCAATTAAATAAATTTCTTTCGCGTAAAAAGTTGAAAACATCACATTTCAAAAGTTCTCCAAATATGACGGCATAGGATGCAACCACAAAGTCCCTTGTTCGAGGATGCCATTCGAATAAACTAATTAATCTTCTCTCTCTCTCTCTCTCTCTCTCTCTCTCTCTCTCTCTCTCGCTTGCAGAATGTAGGATTTGAGTGAATTCATTCACAACTCTATGGAACATTCTGAATAAAGAACTTTTTCGCAGCATCAGTCAAAGTAACAGATATTATCTTCTCTCTCTCTCTCTCTCTCTCTCTCTCTCTCTCTATGATAGAGAGAACAAACTCTTATACACAGCGAAAAAAAATTCCTCAAGGTTACATAAAGCAAAAAAAATTGACATACAACCATATTCACGACTAGACACAATAATATCTCATAATGGCCATTAATAATTTGCTATCCATGTCATGTAACAAATATTTACGATTTCCCGTTCTGCTCCATGGGCTGTGTGTGTGTGTGTGTGTGGGCAGAGAGAGAGAGAGGGGAACTGCTAAGGATTCTCCAGCGTTGAACGGTGCTACTATGTATCGACGCAACTTCATTTATCCAAAGTGTATAAAATGCTTGGGCGACTTCAAAGTATATCAATTACACCTTTCTCCCCGTAGGAGGGTATTGCCGGCAGTGCACTACGTGCGGTGTACTGTAGGCATTACTTACGGTTCTTTGCAGCGTTTCGACCCCCTAGCTGCAAGCCATTTCGTTCCTTTTACTATACCTAATCTCATATTCTCCTCCACCTTACTTTCCACCCTCTCCTACCAATTGATTCATAGTACAACTGCGAGGTTTTCCTCCTGTTAAACCTTTCAAACCTTTTATTGTCAATTTCCGTTTCAGCGCTGAATGACCTCATAGGTCCCAGTGCCTGGCCTTTGGCCTAAATTCTGTATTCATTTCAATTCAGTTCAGTTACAGCTTTCTGGATACAGGAGTCAATGGGACAAGTAACGTACTGTCATTTCTAGCCCAGACCCGAGGTCAAACAGTCAAATAAATAAATAACTAACTAAATAAATAAATAAAATACCTGCTACATGAATAATGACAGGTAAGGGAACCGGAAACACCACAGTTACGTGCAATAGGATTAGCAGTGACTTGGAGAATGTAACTGTAATTTTATTTACAAATAAATAGCCTTTTACCGAAAGAGTTTAAAAACCTGACACCAAAGGACTTTAAAACACACGTTGATACGAGATTCCACTTCGAAATACAAAGCAATAGTATTTATGAATTTTTATGTAGTCTAAGTTTTGTAATTGTTCACACTGCTTATTATTATTATTATATTATTATTATTATTATTATTATTATTATTATTATTATTATTATTATTATTCAGCAGATGAACCCTATTCATACAGAACAGGCCTATATGGGCCAGTGACTTGAAGTGCATGCTTCAAGCTTAAAATATATGCAAATAACTTAAAATTCATTACACTCCTACACTACAACAATTTCTGTATTCACGAACAGTATACCTTCAAAACTGTAAAAAAAAAAAAAAAATAAAAACCCTCTTAACAAAAGACCAAAGGTACCCTTAGTTCATATAATAATAAATAAGAGAAAACAACTAAAAAAATGCGGAGAAGTTTCTTCAGAGAAATCGAGTTTTCTGTACAGCCGCTACAGCATATAATCAAGGCCACCGAAAATAGATCTATCTTTAGGTGGTCTCGGTATAATGCTGTATGAGCCGCGGCCCATGAAACCTTAACCACGGCTATCCTATATCGTTGCCAGTAGCCCTATTATGGCTAACTTTAACCTAAATAAAATGTGTAATTACTGTGGCTAGAGAGCTCCAACTTGGTATGTTTGATGATTGGAGGCGGATGATCAACATACTGAATATGTAGCCCCTCAGCCTTAGTAGTTTTAAGATCTGAGGGCGGACAGAAAAAGTGGACAGAAAAATGCGGGACGGACAGACAAAGTCACACAGTTTTCTTTACAGAAAAACTAAAAATGAAACCAGTGAAAACTGGGCTGATACAAAAATATTCAGAAAATACACCTGTAACCGTGCATGACCGCCCCATCAAAAGAGAAAGGTGATTTTGGCCTCTGAACGAGAAACTTCCTTCCAGAGAAGAGGAGAAAACGAATCAGCTGATCAGACACCAGGTAACCCACCGCAGCGAGATTCGAGGAAAAGGTCAGCGGGGG